>NW_010298697.1:16114-21029 GCF_000700745.2 Antrostomus carolinensis | reverse complement strand
GAATGAAGTAATAAAGCAGTCAATATAGAGAAGCTTTCAATCTGAGGCAGTTAGGCAACCAGTTTTATCAAGTCTCCATTTTGTAAAGCTCTGGAATTGCAACTGCTTGGAGGAGGTAAGAGAGGAGGATGTGCCAGCAGTATCAGCATAGCACCAGTGCTACTGACCCAGAAGGAAAACGCTCCCCTGGGGAGATTCCTTTCAAGTGCTTCACACAGTCCTACTCCACATATCGAACACAAAAAGCGACAAAGCAGCAGCCTATCAGTGCCACCATAGATGCCGAAATCACAGTGACTGCGCTGCCAGCAACACTAACCAAGAGCCCCAGACCAACACCAAGAATGATCTGGGCCAGCTGGACCATGCAGGTGAGAGCAGCACAGTCAATGCCCTTCCCTCGATCGTGCTCTCCAGCTTGTTCTCCATCCTGCAGCTTCAGGCTCTGCAAATAAGCACAAAACAAAACTCAGGGAAATGAGGCAGTGCTGATAACGTGCAGCTCTCAGCCAATGCACTGTCACGACCCCCAGGTGCAGCAAGACAAGTCAACAACTCTCTGCTTCCTTTCTGTTTTTTTCTGCCTGTCCCACAGAGGTTACAGAATTCAAACAGAGGTTTTACAAGTGATAATGAGTTTTCCAAGCTTCCCCTACATTGTCACATTTCTCCCATCTGCATTTTTTCCCTCTATCCTTTCTCTCTAGGAAAGAAATGAAACTTGATCAGAAAAATTAGCCTTTTTCTTGAATTTCAGGTCTATTTGAGCTCTGGAAAACTGACATTTCATGGTACAGAACATGCCATCATGGATAATCTAGCTCCAACTCTCATGGTTGAAGGAGAGCCTCAAAGGGATGTTAAGATGAGTCATACTGTGTCTCACACAAATATGGATCATATTTGTTAAAATGGAACACTGTGCTCTGAAATTATGCCTTACAGCACATAAAGGAGTTCAGGACTAAAGTCTAAATTTAATACATTTATTGCCAAGGCAAAAAAAAAAAATTAAAAAAATCTGAAAACAAATGTCCAGATTAGGATTCTTCTACATTACAGAAGGCCATTATTAACTACTAATTATCTGTGTAACTGCTATGGTACATAGAGCAAAAAGCTTCATTCATTATATAAAAGCATCTTTGACAGAAGCACCCTGTGAGGGTGGTTGATTGCTGGAACAGGTTGACCAGAGGGGTTGTAGAGTCTGTATCCTTGGAAATACTCAAACTAGACTGGACCAGTCCCTGGGCAACCTGCTCCAGTGGCCCTGCCTGAGCAGGGGTGTTGTACTACATGATCTCTGGAAGTCTCTTCTAGCTTCAGCTGTACTGTGATTCCCTCCAGGAAGGAACTACTCTGTTTCATTGGGAAATTATGTGATAGTTTACATATTTACTGTCCTTCTCGCATAGGCTACTGAATGGAGAAGGCTGATTTGTAACAAACAAGAGCTTTCCTTGCTGTAGGCTAGCTGTTGCTGTAGCCTAGCCTGAGCTCTCTAGTCTAAAGCAAGAGCTTTCCTTGCTGTAGGCTAGCTGTTGCTGCTGTCATCTTGTAGCCAAATGCTCTCAGCTATTAAGATGTTTTTTGCTTTTCATAAGACCTGTTACATTGCCATTGAGCTGTTGCCACACAAAGCTCAAAAGTACTGGCGACAAACAGTCTGTTCCTAATCCAGTAGACAAAATCGAATTTGGATCCTAGGGAACAGCAGCACGGAACAGGAGTTTAAATGGTGACATTTTAAAACCCAGCACATGATTTTGGTAGAATGCATAGGGAGGGAAAATATCTGCTCTCTTTTCTGGAATGATAAGTCTTTTCACCTGAAACATTTCCAATTTTAGACACAATATTTTTGGAATTATATCTATTTTCCTGGGCTGTGCCTAGTGTTCCTATATACCAGCAGTTCTGACCACAATTATATGAATGTGTAAATGAATGTAATCTTGCTGTTTCTTCTTTATTTTTGCTATCTACTTTGTACATTATAGATTTGAGATAAACCTAACTCTGTTAATATCAGATCTAACATAGAATTACATGTCATTTAGCATCTGGCATAGCAAGTAGCATACACCAAACAAGAAACAATTGCTTGTCTTACAAGTAACATTTGAATATTAAATATAAAGTCCATACACACTTCAGCATATTTTATTTCACTTCTGTCTTGCAACAGCTCTGAATAAGAGCTAGACTACAATTTTGCCTTTACTCAGTCTCTCTGAGTTGGCTGGCCTGAGGTTAGGATTGTGGTCTCACCCTAAAATGGGTTTCATTACCTGTCCTTTGTTATATCTTTCTAAAACTCTTCATCATGATTGTTCTCTGTTGGAAGGAACAGAGAAAATAACTGAAAAATTAGGAATCAGATCTATGAAATATTTAACCACATTGAGACATCCTCATAGGATTCAATAGAATAATTAAGCGTTCTCTTGCATTTGTCATTCAGATGGTGATGCTAAAAAGTTGTACAGAACAGTAGGACATGTTTTCAAGGACTTGATCGAGCCCTGTGTTGGTCTCAACTATGTTTCTACGTTGTTTTTCAATGTTTCAACATTTTAAAATTAATTTATTCAAATATCCCCGGATACAATGAGAACTTTTCCTATGTCCTCACAACTCTGCTTAATCCTTCTTGTTTCCAGGTCTCTCACGAAGAGACCTGAAAGAACTTTTCCATTCAAGAGCTCAACGCTTTACAAGACAAGAAGATCCTGCTAGGCCCATTAACATGATATAAGGAATGCAAGTTTTCCCAGATTTTCCTTGGAAACAGGACCAAAAATCAACCTCAGAGATTTAGAGTAATCATGAGAATATGGTATATAATTTAATACTGAAATATACAAAACTATTTGTATTTGAATTTCAGCTTTTGTAACACTTTGCAGTTAACTAAAAATTCTGACAGCCTTTACAGTGTGGTTATTAACCTTAGGAACTCAGAAGTCAAGTCCTCAGTGAGTACAGCTGCAAGGAAGGATATAAGGAAGGTAGCACTTGAAGGCAACACAAAGTGGAGCTCTGTTACCTGCTTACTGCCTGAACTCATACTGTGATTGGCTTTGTTTCAGTTGTGATGATAAATAACTATTTGTTTCACTGCGGGAACATCTGGAGAGTTTGAAGCTGAGATCTTAACTCTCTTTGTCAGAAACTTTCCATTCACAACACTTGTCATCATAAATAGTTTGAAATTAAAATTAAAAGCTACTCACCAGTTCTATCCAATTTTCTCCCAAAACAGACTAAACAGATCCAAATGAGTATAAACTTATCCTTTCTTAGACACTGAACTCACCTCTTCTTCCCTGTGATACTCTGCAATGAGGTGGAATGGCACTGTGTAGAGTGTGCTGGACATGACACCAAAGAGGGAACACAGAGCCAGAGTCGAATGGACATTGGGAAACAGGCCAATTAATCCAGTACCCAATCCAAAAAGTAGGTATCCAATGAAATAAAGTCCCTTTAATCCTATGTATGGCAGAAGGATTTTCTGCACATCTGTGAAAAGAAAGTGGAAATGTTGAGAACACTAAAACAAAACAGGTCACATTTCACCAGGGAGTTCCTTTAAGTTTTTTTATTTTCTAAAATGCAATGAAGGAGAAAATATTACTGATTTTGGAAGTTGCCTCAAATTCTTGTAGGTATAAACTTGCCAAAGAATACTTGCTTTCTCTGGGGATAGCCTTATTCTGGCACAGCCAACTCCAGAGAATAAGTAGTTAACAACCATTCTGGAAGAACTGCTTCTCATTGACAACCTCAGACATTTCCGCTGTTTGATTATAATGCGAACATTTGGCATTAACCTCTGTCTGAGCTGAGAAAGGCACTACAAAAATGCCTGTAGTTAAGCTCCAAAGGGGAAAAGATTTCCCTCAAGCCTTTTTTTAGATCCTCAGTTCAGCCCCTAAAATGCTACTCATCTGAATTTTCCAATCGCAAGTAGTTTTTTTAATCCTTAGTAAGAGCTTTGGTGAAATCTGTGTGCGGGAACTGTGCTAGGATATTTACACAGAATTTTAGAGAGCAAGGTTCATGCTTCTGGCAAGAACTTCTACTGTATTGTGAAAGAGTTCCTTTATGAGTAATGCAGATGGAAAGAGGCCATCAGAGGGACCTTTAAGAACGTACAGCTACAGCACTCGTAGGTGAAAGAGTATCTCAGAATTATACCCATAGCATCCATTTTAGTCTGGCATTTAATTTCAGGATGATTTTCAGTGTTCAGGGTCAGTTCACATGCAGAACAATGCCTTTCTCCCAGAGTGACTCCTCATCATGTGGTCAGGAACTGTTCATGGTAAGATACGAGTTTATAACAATGCTTAGAATGTAACGTTTTAATGTGAAAAAAAAAAGCTAATTTGGCATTGCTTTATTGTTTTAGACAATGGCAAAAAGCAGTTTAAATGCTGTTTCAAAACACAGTGTTGGAGTACATTCCTGGGTACTTACAAGAATAGACTGATGAAGAAATTGCATTGATGCACAGCCCCCAGCATCCCACCTCTACTCCTGTTTTGTAGGTAAGGTAAAGCGTGGAGTTATGAGGTGCATAAGGACTACCCTGGTATACAACCTGAAAGAAACCACACAGATCACAGAAGCCAAGGATGGACTGCATGTATATAATACCTCCTTCTTATGGGAACAGGGTAGCCAACACAGGGCCTCATCACTGGTAGAGGAAATAATTAGCACCCAAGAAGTCTGTTAAGCAGAGCCCTTCTCAGTTCTCCAGGTGTCACACTCATTTCCCCCAGATTCTCACATCTCAGGCTCCTCATTTATTACCCTCTGCCTTTTCCTGGATTGTCCACTCTAAACTGACTGTTTGCTCTTTTTCCTTTGGGTGTCTCATTTCCCACTCGCCTTATCTCTC
>NW_010298697.1:0-16088 GCF_000700745.2 Antrostomus carolinensis | reverse complement strand
TAATTCATATACAATTTTTTTTCTCTCTCTTTCAGGTTTACCCCAACATACATACTCATTTTTCCACCCAGCAAGCAAAACTTTTTCTTTCAGTTGTTCATATACACTGCAGGGGAAAAAAAAAATTCCCTCTTGCCTACAAAAACAAAAAAGGCAAGGAAATGGGAAGACTGTGTGGAAACCATAGAATAAAGAAAGTGGCAATGAGAGGATTTGTGCCAGGAGCATATTTGTACCCTGGAAGAAAGGAGGCAGACAGGATTGTATAGGTAGGGACATACAGTCTTACTGCCTGGAAATAGCATGGAAAAGGGAGCACTGGGTATCATCAAGGCAAATGCTGGCAGAAGGGACTCAGGGAAAGGTTTAAAGAGGTACGGAAGGGACAGCCAAATTCAAGGAGACGAGCTTTCAGCTACGAGTAGCTCACTGTGTGCCAAGGGCTGCAGATCCTGAGGGCAGGGAGGCTGCTGTGGGGGTGAGCAGCCCTGTGCCAGCAGTGCCCAGACACCAGGGTAAGGCCAGCTGCATCCAAGCACCATCAGGCTATCTTAGTTAGGGAACCTGCCCATCTCAGAGCAACTCCAAAGCCAAAGCAGAGAATGGGTGTGTTTAGCTCCAAGAGCTTCATTTGGAACTGGTAAACAAACACAAATAACCCTATGAATACTAAACAGTTTTCCCCAAAGACCCAACAGCCTGGCTCAGAACAAGGGTCTGAGATCAATTAGCTGTTTTACAAAACTCTTGTTGAGCCATCCAGATACAACTGGCTCTGCCACCACTGTCATTTCCTCAGAATTACAACACTGTCTCATTTCTTTTTGGTGGAGAAGGAGATGCTATGAGGAAGGAGAAGTGAGAGGATTTTATGTTTTTACCTGTCCCATGAAATCTGTGAAGAAGAGCATGTTGGACAGGAAAGCCATCCATCCAAAGAGGTGACTCACACACAGATATCGATAGTGGGATGGCATGCTTAAAAGTGTCTTCAAGAGCGATTTAAGGGTCATCCGCCTTTGTTCCTAAAAGCAAGTATTTAACAACAATATTTTATTATAGTCCCGAAGGCTAATAAAATAGCTGACAGCAGATGAATAAGGCCTCAGCATCTTTTCACTGCTAAACTACCAAAGTTTCTTATTTTTTTTGCTAGGGAGGGTTGCTCGGGTACTGTATGTCCTTCAGTATATATTTGATTTGTAGAGCCATTGCCTAATAAAGTAATTGGAAAGATTCACAGAGATTCTGGGAGAGCTGGAGGATATCAGCAAGGATGTAACATTCCTGGCTGTTATAATCAGTAGGATTATTTTTTACTTGAAGAAGCAAGTGAAAATTTTCTGCCAAAACAGATTCAGTGGAGTTTCAAAAAACCCAAAACCAAAAATAATTTATTTATGGAGACAAACAGCTTTACCTTGACAATTTAAAGCTGCCACAGAGAAAATGAAACACAAACACTGTCTAAGAATTAAAATTTATCAGTCATGCAATATGACACTTCTGAGACCTTGTTGCCATTCCCTTCTATGTGCTAAATTCCTTAGAAAACTTCACCTCTTCTGGCATACCATAAGATTTCCACTATGTGCTGTCCTCCTTTCCATGAAACAGGGAGAGACTGTGATACATCATCAGCACCACTCAAAACCCTAGCACCCAGAGAATGTGAGCTCCAGAACCTGAACACCTCATCCCATGAGAGAAACAACTCACTTCAAAATCAAAATGTTATTGATGCTGGTTAATAAATCTCACTGATGGGGGAAAAACAAAATTTCTCACCACCTTCAATGTACCACTTTATCTCCCTCCTCCTTGTCTGAGCCCTATGCCCAAAACTCTTAGTTTCTTTTCCAGCCACATTCATCAGATCACTTGTATCACCTGAATTTTTTTTTAGTACTATAGGTGTGCCTGATGTCAGGCATCTGCAACACACAATTCTTACTGCTTTAAAGATCCTGCATGGTTCTTTGCTTTTAAAGAAAAAAAGATACTCTTTTATGTGTGCATGATGGAACGCTTCCCATTTTCTCTAGTGATGTTTGGAAGCAACAGTGTTGGGAGAGATGGTAAGGGAAGCTGTACAGTCTGTAACATGGAAGAACTGTAAAAGTTATGTTCATTAATGGAAAGTGGAATTTAGCCTTCAATTTGCTATAAAATAATGACATTTTTTACTTCCTTCAATGTTCTGCTTACATTTCCCAATTCTGCATTCCTTTGAACTAGGTTATGCTGCAAGCTACTCTATTAATAATCACCACATATAAAGTTGGAAAATATTTTGCTCTGGTGGGAGGTTTTTAATCCTCATAGGAATGCCAAAATTCAAGCTGCTGACTTTCACCTTGAACTGCATATTGTCCAAATCCCTTGGAATTTCTCTTGCCATCACTGTCTCTTTTAAACAGGGTAAGATTTATATTCTTCTACAGTTTTAAAAAACAAAACAAAACAAATCCACATTGTCTCATTAATGTTATTTCAAGGATAATGACTGTTTTTTACTTGGCTTATTTAATTTGTTCAACTCTTCCATACAGTTCTTTAAAACAGCCTTTCCAATGGAAGTGTTAATGTAAGGTCAGGGAAGTACAAAGGACACTGTTGTAATTACAAACAATAATTAGACAGCTAGATAGAATCATAGAATGTATTGGGTTGGAAGGGACCTTCAAAGGTCATCTAGTCCAACCCCTCTGCAGTGAGCAGGGACATCTTTACTAGAGCAGGTTGCTCAGAGCCCCATCAAGCCTGACCTTGAATATCTCCAGGGATGGGGCCTCCACTACCTCCCTGGGTAACCTGTTCCAGTGATCCACCACCCTTATATTGAAAAACCTTTTCCTAATATCCAACCTAAATCTACCTTTTTCTAGTTTAAAACCCTTATCCCTTGTCCTATTGCTCCATGCCCTTGTGAACAGTTCTTCCCCAGCTTTCTTACAGGCACCTTTCAGGTACTGGAAGGCCGCTATAAGGTCCTCTTGGAACCTTTTCTTCTCCAGCCTGAACAGCCCCAACTCTCTCAGCACCTCACAGGAGACGTGCTCCAGCCCTTTGATCATTTTTGTGGCCCTCCTCTGGACACGATCCAACAGGTACATGTCCTTCTTAATGCTTGCTTTCCATTTAGATATTTTGGAGAGTGGGTATGGAAACTGAAATGTTTAAGGCACACATCCAAAGCATACCAACACACAAACCCCACACTAATTTAAATGACGTGCTGAAGTTTGGCTCTGTTTACTTGCTTTGTCCTTGAAAAGCTCACAATACCCAATCATTTCCTCTATAAAATCACTACAGCTCAAGGCCTAAGATGATTCAAGAGAAATCAGTATGACTTGTGTTTTATAGCAGTAGATCCTGAGTAATTTGGCACCAAACTAAAGAACAAAATGCGAATCACTTTGGATGTCTGTTCATACTATAACAGGTCAAATTTCATTAATAATCAATGATAGCTATTAGCATGTAAGACCACACTCCTTAATTTAGAAGATATAGGGCCACAATGCCTGCAGCAAATAAAGAGATGCAGAAAAACAGGAAGCCAAACCATTTCTTCAAGGAAGCAATTACAGTAATGAATGAACTCAGAAAACATGTGCCACAAGAGACAGACCATTAAGGCAGTGAGTGTCTAGAATTTATATATGCCTAGGCACATCAAAGAAACATGAGACAGATTAAAGCACTGTCAGCCTCTGTTGGGCTGTCCAGCTGAGAATACAGAGAGGAGGGCAATGGCACAAGCTGGCCCACAGTGGACACCAGAGCTTTACCTTGGGTGTCAGGCGTTACTGATTCAGCGGAATTAGTTCTTGCCAAGGTAGAAGCTACCCTAGTCCATAGTCTGGCCCCCCTGTTTTCACTTCATCTGCTCACTCTTCTTCATTTCCCTTCCTTTCTTTATAGTCCACATCAGCCACGCAGTCAACGACACTCAGCACCTCTGGCAATTCAGAGGATGCTCAGAGTGAACAGTGCTGGTGAAGGATGGTGGCTGCTCAAGTTGGTCTACAGTGGGGGAACAGGGACAGCATCGCTGTGTCTAGCCATCTTCTCCTGACAAACTATTGCTTGCTGTCCCTCTCTGTGTTTGCCTGGCATTCTCATCAGGCAGTGTTCATCTTTTATTCTACCTTTGTGTTGTATCTGGAGTAGTAATATTTTTTTCAGGTTAGGAATGCCAAGTGCTATTATAATACAGATGAAAAATAGTAAAAGATAATAAATCCTGTTTATCTGTAACTTAAACATGAGTTTAGGTTTCTAACTTATAACCATCTGCACATTCTCAGTATTTTTTATGTGACTTATCAAGACTTGTATCAGGAATAGATATACATAACACCAAGAGATCAGAAGTGAAATTCCTAGCACTGAAAGTCACCAACAAAACAGTAAAAACTATTATCTGTTTCCAAGACCATTCTAGAAATGTGTTCTCCAGATATTTTTCAGGCAGATTCACCTTTTCCTAGATTGCCTTAGATTGAAGCAATCTCTCATAAAAATGCAGCAGAAACAAAATAACAGTGACAATTTGAAAGTACTTGCTATTTTCTCCCACCTAAAAATTCTGCCAAAGACACAGCTACAACACCACTTCAAAATAAAACTAAAACTCCAGAAGTGAGCTAGCACTGTTGTAGAAGTAGCAATTTTAAACACATCAGTACTGTCAAAGCATCCTCAGTGAAATGCAGGGCAGCAGCCTAACTGCAATATGTACCAGGCCAGGCAACAAACACTTGATATGTACTATGTATGTAGGTGTGTGGACTTCAATGGGAGGTACAGATTTATATCAAAGATTAAAGGTCTGTAGTCCTTGTCCACAATGTGATGTTAATTCTGTCAGGACTAAAGGACAAAGTATATCCTCTTGTCAAGAGTCGCATGAGGAGGACATCAGGAGACTGGCACAGAGCAGAAACTTGAACCTCACCCCTGCCAATTGTTCAAAGCATCAGGATGAGTCTGTCTTGTCCCTCTTACTGGAAATACCTTATAAATAAAAAAGAGGATTTCCACTGACCGTGTGTCCTAGTGGAGGGTTCTTTTTCTTTTCCATTTAATGAAAGGACTCCATTCCAAGTAGTCAGCATTAGCTTATTAAAGGGTCTCCAAGGACAGAATGACATGAGTTAAAAAATAATCTCTGCACTTACCTCTGTACGTGATGTATCAGCCCATTTCCCTGGTTTAGCTGCAGCCTTTATTTCAGCACATGTTGATTTTAAGTAACTTTTATTGATTTCCTCCTCTATGGAGCTATATTTATAGGATTCAGTCACTTCCAACAAGAACTTTGCCTCTTCATTTTCGTATATGAGTGGGACTTCAGGAATACTGCGCAGATGTACAGTAAGGCAGATTATGAAAACCAAGGCTGCGATCAAGAAAATCACCTGGAATTCTGATGCCAAGGAATGTCCTAGTACAGTTTTACCCCAATCCACAGCACCTGTCAGGTAACCCAGGGCTCCTCCCAAACCTACAAGAGTGGGAAAAAATGAGAAAAAAGATCTACTAGCATTGATAAAACAAACAAAAAGGACACAGTACCCTCAACAGGTGATCCCGTCTAGAAATTACTGAATAATCCCTCTCCAGATACTAATCACAAGAAATAGGAATACTGAGTTAATCACATACATGAGCAGTTACCCAAACATCTCTTGAAAAATCTCCTCAGCTCTGGTGGACAAAGGTCTCCCAAAAATGCCTGAACATATAGCAACATGGCCTTCCATCTCTTTTCTTGATTCTTTAAAGCTTTATTTTCTTTGAAACAGTGAGTAATACAAAATAAAATTCTACTGAAATTTAAGGGGTTTTTTAAACTTCACAGAACAAATAAAGATTTTTTAACTATATCAACACTACCTATAGTTTTGATTTTGTAAAATGTATATTACATAGCTGAATCTAAACAGAAATACTGTCTCCATGTGAAATATTAAAGAAAAAAAAAAAAGGAAATAAAACCAAAAGCATTGTTTTGTAGTTATCGAAATCCAAGTACCTCACCACTTGGAAAATACAACAAAAAGGATCAAATACAAATATGGAATTTCATTTACTGATTTTCTCAAAAAATTTAGAAAAAAAAGTAAAATGAGAATGCTATCTGGTATCTTGAAGTTAATAAAACCAGTGTTTAGTTTGATTTTTTTAGAATTTCTTCTTAGTGCACACATTTCCAGAAGCACAAGAAAGTGCACACTGTTACACAGAGTACAGAGCTCTGGTAGGGGAAGCAGCTTTGTCGACTCCTGACACCTTATTAACCAGGTGGCTCTGCAGGATGTGGGAGTCAAGCAGGACAGGAGCATTTGAAGAACATGGAAGTATTTCTACTCATCTGCTTAGGAGAACTGAAGACAATCTATGGCAGAACCATTCTGTTTAACAAAAAGTAACAGAGGCAACAGGACTTAGATTTGCTTCACCTACAAAACATGGGATTTTTATTTCATTCTGAGCTTTTTGTACTTTTCTCCCTCTTGGGTCTGATTCTGGCCCTCTTTCATTGTTTCCTACTGCATTTCACAGGGGACTGTATCCTTGCTTGTTCTCATGAAAAACAACTAAGCTGTTAATAACTTTTTGAAGAAAACCCACACTGTTTGTAGAGAGTGAATGTCGGATGTTTGAGGGCATCTTTGCATACTGTTTTGATGAAAAGTAATCATGATATTGGAATGCAGCCTGAGTGTTGTGCATTGGATACATGCGCTCTTCCTTCCACTTGTCTTACTGGTCATAAGTTTTGTAACTGCAAAGCTATTGAGTTTCACGCTCAAACCTTAAATTGAAGACAAAGTAGAGAGCAAAATCTAGGAGATATTTAGTATGAAAAGAAGGAACTAAATAGAGGAAACAAAATAACTCAATATCTAAAACAGAAGCTAGAAAAGAAATGGGAAGATTGCTGTCTGTGTCTAACAGGGATAGAACAAGGGATGATAAATGCAAATTGTAGGGAATGGATATTAAGATTAGACTTTAGACAAAACTGCCTAACAACAAAGCCAGTGAAGTGCTGGGACAGACTGCCTTGGGAGGGCTGCACAACCCTTCTCAAGGGAGGATTTCAAGAACAGGCTAGGTAGTTACCCATCAGGAAGGGTTAAGATACTGATGATCTTGCTAGAGAGGGCACAGTGTGCTGGACCAAATAATGTACAGAAATCTGATGAGATTGTGAAAAGCTGTACTTTTCACAGCTCAGTACAGAAATGATTCAGCTAAATCTGTAGCTCCAAATTTGGAAATCATGCCCTTTTACTATCATCCAAGGAAAAATTGCAACCAGAGGTCTGCTGAAGGCAAGAATATACATACTCACTCCCCTCTCTGTCCAAACAAGTGATTGTTAGAAGTTTTATCTGTCAGTTTCTAATGGATAATACTGATTTCATTCCCATGTGGCTTTAAGGTTCCCTTATAATCTGTGTTTCCAGACACAGCTATTTTGTACGTCCAAAACTGACCTGTCATCAACAGCTACTACAGCTCCCTCCTCGACTAGAGTAACTGCGCCCCTACCTGGCTCTGCTCTTGATATGGCCCAGTAGCCACCAAAATCTGCATCAACACAGATTGCATGACTTCTCACCTAGTCTGCTTTTCACCTAGTCCTTTCACAATGACTGCTCTCAGACACAGCTGGAAGCTCCCCACAATTCACCTGACAGGTACACAGCTTTATGTGTCTTCCCTGTGGATTTTCTCAGTGCAGGGCTCACATCATACAGGTTTCCTTCCGTACAGGAAGTTTCCTTCTACAACTCATCAACATTTCAAACATGTAAATGAGCAAATGGAGCTCCTTCTTCATTTGCAAGAGCCTGGACTCAACCACTTGGACTTATTTTGTGGAAGCTGTGAAGCTCTGAATTTTACACAGAATTCCTATTCCCATGCAGGAAGGCAGAAATATTGGAGTACTGTTAAGAAGAATGGAAATCAACTACACAGCTTTTGCTCTATATCACATGTGGAGTCAAAAATGTTATTTTTATGTGCTATGGCAAGGAAACAAGTTGCATCCCTTAATTTTTGCTTCACCAAAAACTTGAAAAAATCAGAACAAGCTGAATAAACACTACTTCACTTTTTAAAATAATTAATTACTTAAATCATGGCTTTGTTGCTGTAAATGTTTATGCCTGCAGCCTTCTGCAGCAGAATTCTTGTAGCAGCAATCACAAGTTGCTGTTCTCTGGAGTAGCGAAAACCCAGCAACAAAAGACTCGTGACTGAAGCGTGGGATCAGATGATCAGTTCATTCAAGATTAGAAACACAGTAAGAATAAAATCCATGCAATTACCTTCCCCTCCTTACAGAGGTAGGGAGGAAAAGAAGGGATCTGAGTACCTGTAAAGAGGGCGTGGTAATGCAGACCCTTCTCCTTATCCTGATGAGAGCAGACATCAAATAAATATGCTTTGATGGGGCCATCAATAAAATCAGCTGCAAAATCAAAAAGCACTACTCCCAGCATGGTAATGACTATTGCCCATGTCCGCCGCTTGTCCCTCTCACCGATGGAAGCTACAAAAAGAAAAACACCCTCATTCTGACAGCAACAATGCCATGTTCTGCAAAACCACAATTTATCTTTCCTGATGCATCCAAATCTAAGCAATGCTTAGTTATGCAAGAGAGCACTGGTACCAGAATCACATCAGAGAAGCAGGATAACAGTCTGCAGTGCTGAGCTGTGCTAGGTGGACTTACTGCCTTTAGTCAGAACGAGCTCAGGGTACTCCAAGCTCCAAAATCAAGAGCACCACTAGCCTTAATCTACTCCTTTGCACCTCCATGGCATGCTCTGGTAGCCTAACACACATGCATTTTGTAGTATTTGTTTTATTCTATTTGTTCCACTCTTCCATTGTTTTAAATAATCAAGAGTTGACTGTAACATATCTTTTTGGACAAATGAACACAAATTTATTCAACACCAACCATATCCAAGAAGAGGGAATAAATCAACCAATAAAAACACAGCCTCCCCCCTCCGCCAAATCATAAAGACAGCTACAACTTTCCACCAAGACTTTGAGAAGTTACATCCATCCCAAGCTGAAATTTAACAGTCTCTAGGGATGCCACTGCTATCTGATTTTGCACATTCCAGGTGCAACACCACTTCCACGGAGTTGCTGATTTCTGTTATCCATCAGCATAACACATTCCTGAGACAACCCATTGCTGCAGTAATTAAAGATATGTATTTTGAATGCTAATCCATCTAAAATATGCATTAACAGACATCCAGTTCAGATGTGTATTACATCACACAAAAAAAGTTGATCTTTTAACCTAACAAGGTATATTTTAGTTCTTAAAAAATTCTCTGGGCCTAAGCAGTGCTTCCCTCATATAAACTGATTCAGGCAACCACACCAACATGCAACATACTGCAATCACATGCACAGACTACGCAACACTACGTACAGGGTACATAACATGCAGCATTAGGACTGAACCTCTATGAAGATTGCAACATTCCTCAGCTCCTTCAATGCAGCTGAGTGACACGATAGCCAGTTTTAACACCCCATTTGAGCAGGGAATAGAGGAGCCCTTCTTTTCTTTCTGATTCAAAAGGCTAGGATGAATTTTGTCTGTCAGCACAGCGTGTGCCCCTCACTCACCTGAGATCATCACGTCCCCATTGAGGTACAAAGCCATGCCTAACAGCATTATGATGCCCAGACCCAGAATGTAGGGTCGCCTCTTGCCCCAGCTACAGGTGCAGTGATCACTGGCTGAACCTACCACGGGCTGCAGCACGAAGCCCAAGATAGGGCTGATGAGCCACACCAGGCTGTAGAGGCTCTTGGGCAGACCTACACTGAGCAGCACCGGCGTGACAAAGGCAGCCTCCACGGCATAGCAGAACTCCCGGCCGAACATCGCCATGCTGTGCATGATCAGCCTTCCCACCGCTCGCTTCCTTGGCACCACTGCTCCAGTCCTCGTCACAGATTGCAGCACAGCCTCCTCCGCTTTGGTGCTGTCCATGTCGGCCTTGGCCACCTCCGAAGGGGGTGGAAGAGCCCCATGGAAACTCTCTTTCATTAAGGTCATCGCTCTGGCTACGCACAGTGCTCTGGCAAGTCCGTGCTGCCTGCCCTGGCTGACATGGAGCCCAGATCATATGCCGAGTGGGATCGGTCTGTGCTGGGGGAGGGACTCACATACTTTCATGGCTCTGCGATCACAAGTTATGCAAGGAAGGGGGCGGGGAAGCAAGTTAACATTAGCAGATCTGAGCTCTTGGGCGTCTGCAAAGCTCCCAACTATCCACAACTGAAGAACTACTGTTTAAGCACGAAACACACATATAACGGGAACACAGATCACACGGACGAGGCGCAGGATTAGCCTGACACAAAGCTATTCCTCTTGTTGCTGTAAGACCAGAAGAGGCCATGAGGATGATCCAAGGGCTGGAGCACCTCTCCTATGAGGACAGGGTGAGAGAGCTGGGGCTGTTCAGCCTGGAGAAGGCTCTGGGAGACCTTATAGGGGACTTCCAGTACCTGAAGGGGCCTACAAGAAAGCTGGGGAGGGACTTTTCATAAGGGTAGGTAGTGACAGAACAAGGGGAAATGGCTTTAAACTGGAAGAGGGGAGGTTTAGATGAGATATTAGGAAGAAATTCTTTCCTGTGAGGGTGGTGAGACACTGGGACAAGTTGCCCAGAGAAGCTGTGGATGCTCCTCCCTGGAAGTGTTCAAGGCCAGGCTGGATGAGGCTTTGAGCAACCTGGTCTAGTGGAAGGTGTCCCTGCTGATGGCAGGGAGGTTGGAACTGGATGATCTTTAAGGTCCCTTCCAACCCAAACCATTCTGTGATTCTATGAAGACAGCAGTGATACCAAGAAACTAGAGGCTTCATCTTTCCATTCAGCAAACAGCATGAGCACAAGAGTGCCACCTTCCTGTTGATCAAATGGGGGGAAAGGAACCTATATTTGTCCATAAAAGAATTTTGGTGCACTTCATGAAGTGAACCTACCTATTGCCCTAGAGTGTTAGTGGCAGACTAAAAGCTTGACACAAGTATCTCGAACAGCAACTGGTGAGTATTTTTTTGGCTCTGCTGTGTGCCACTCTCAATACAACTGATTATTTTCTTGGTGTCCGGAAAAAAAAAAAAAGTATATAAGGATCATTTAGGGTTTTTCAAACAGTCTTGCCTGCCAAGAGAAGGCCTTAAAATAAATTTGCAGTCACGTACCAAAACTGTACCTTTCAGGTTAACCACCTGGGCGAGGCAGCTGATCCAACCTACACTGAATCATAGAATCACAGAATGGTTTGGGTAGGAGGGGAATCTTTCAAGGTCATCTAGTCCAACCCACCTGCAGTGAACAGGGACATCATAAATCCGATCAAGTTGCTTACAGCCCCATCCAACCTGACCTTGAATGTTTCCAGGGATGGGGCTTCTACCACCTTCCTGGGTAATCTGTGCCAGTGTTTCACCGCCCTTATTGTAAAAAGTTTCTTCCTTCTATCTGAAGTCTGAATCTCCCCTCTTCTAGTTTAAAACCATCACCCCTTGTCCTATTGCTACAGAGCTTGCAAAAAAGTTTGTCCCCATCTTTCTCACAGGCCCCTTTTAAGTATTGAAAAGCCACAATAAGGTCTCCCCTGGAGCCTTCTCTTCTCCAAGCTGAACAGCCCCAGTTCTCTCAGCCTTTCTTCACAGGAGAGGGGTTCCAGCCCTCTGATCATCCTCATGGTCCTCCTCTGGACCTGCTCCAACTGGTCCATGTCTTTCTTGTGCTGAGGACTCCAGAGCTGGATGCAGCACTGCAGGTGGGGTCTCACCAGGGCAGAGTAGAGGGGAGAATCACCTCCCTCGACCTGCTGGCCACGCTTCTCTTGATGCAGCCCAGGATACGGTTATTGGCCTTCTGGGCTGTGAGAGCACATTGCTGGCTCATGTCCAGCTTTTCAACCACCAGAACCCCAAGTCTTTCTTGGCAGGGCTGCTCTCAATCCCTTCATCCCCCAGCCTGTATTGATACTGGGGATTGTCCCAACCCAGGTGCAGGACCTCACACTTGGGCTTGTTGAACCTCATGAGGTTCACACGGCCCCACTTCTTGAGTTTGTCCAGGTTGCTCTGGATGGCATCCTGTCCCTCAGATGTGTCAGCCTCACCACTCAGCTTGTCATCTGCAAATCTGTAGGAGGTGCACTTGATCCCACTGTCTATGTAATTGATGAAGATATTAAACAGTACCTGTCCCATTATTGACCCCTGAGGTTAACCCCTGAAGATAGCATGAGTTTTCAGACTGGCTTCAGTGATTCTGCAGTCAAAACTTGGGTGCACTAGGGATTACATTTGATGTTTATATCAACACGATCAGATGAATCTGGGACAAAGTAAATTGTCAAATCTTACTGTAAAGGTGTATAATATTCAGTAATTTACATTAGAGTGATTATCAGCTGGAAACTTAAGATGCTTTTCTTGATTGTTTATTTAATTTGTCAGGACCTGCTAGATAATTCTTGCTTCCAGGAAGGTGTTAGAATGTAAAAAGTTTTTTTTATAGTGATAATGCTGACATTTTGGCATGACACAACTAAAATGAACCAAAGTATTTATCAGCTTTCAAAGTCTTTATAAGCAACAAATAGCAAGGTAAACACTCTGACAAAATTATCAAAAACCCCAACCCCTCATATCATAATTCCTGACATGTCAGACTGTCAGACTAAAGGAAACTGTATTAAGGCTACATAATTAATTCTTTTTAAAAGGGTTTTTGGTTTGGTTTTTTTTACCTTGAAGGAGACTATTTCAAGTGATGGTTTAATTTGGAAGGAAATGAAAACCACTATGGAATAACCGTTGTTTAAAACCTGTGCAGCTACTATTCCTCTGAAAGGAGAGGAAAGGATTAATACTTGGCAGCTATTTTAAAATAACAAATTTCATTCTGAAGTTATTTTCTAGGTAAACTGAAATTCCGAATGTAATATAATCAGGAGACGACATTAGGAAAATGTAGTCAGGCTATTAAGTAGAATTACTTCACGATAATAACTCTACAGCAGCACATAAGAAAACAGCATTATTTCGATCATTGTTTTTGCATGATACAGCAAATGAATTAATACGATAAAAGAGAAAAAAAATCCCTTCTAATCTCCGAGGAAACAACACAATCACTTGCTTAGGAAGAATATAACTATATTTTATGAAAAGTATTGCCTTAATGTAATTACAACATATATTACAAAGCAATGGTTAACTATATTACAAAGCAACGGTTAACTAAGAATTAAAAGAAACAAACATTTCACAGGATGTGATATTTAAAGAAACATTTTGAAGATTTACAGCTGCTTACTAAGCAAACTGTGTAGATCTTCAGAACACAATTTTGGTATCATTCTGGACTGCAGAACATCCAGGTACATAAGTACATAACTCCCATTGTTTTAAATTAAATTTAAAACTTCAATAATTTTAAAAAATTAAAAAGCTGCATTATGCAAACATTTGTCATATAATTCAATTTTAATGCAAAACCCCATATTGTATCAGCCTGAAATTTGTCTGATCTGCATCGTAAGAGATTATAAATTAGCTTTTGGTTTACTGAATTCTATTACTTTATCAGAATAAAGTTTAGTAATCTCTTGCTTAGTAAATCCATATTCTAGAAGTATCTCTTCTGTGTGTTCTCCTATAAAAGGATCTCTTTTAAATGATGGAACAGCAGGAGTCCTTGACAGAAGAGGAGCAGGTCTAGGACTTATCTCTTCCTGATCATTTTTGATAAAAGAACTTCTTTGTTTGTTATGTTGATGTGCGGCAACTTCATCAAAGGATAAAACAGGGGTCACACAGGCATCAGTACCATCAAATATGCTACACCACTCAGCTTGTGTCTTCTGTGAAAATATGGATGCAAATTTTTTCTTCATTTCGGGCCAGTCCGAGAAACTCAGCTGACTAGGAAGTTTATCTGAATCTAGCCCAAGACCTGAAAAGAGAAAAGCAAAGTTTAATTGTAGCATATAGCGCAGGTAAATGAAAGTGCTGCCCACAACTAACTCTGTTCCTCAAGAAGCTAATATTCTGCAGGCAGTCCAACACAGCAGAGCATACTAGCTAAAAGTCACTTCAAACTTTATTATGATATCTATGATTGCAGGAGAAGGAGCAGAAGAATAAAATGTTCTATTACTTGCAAGCAGACTAAACCGCATCAGCTACAGCCTTTTAGCTAAGTACATATAATAAACACTCATTTGTATAAACACTTCATAAGAGCAACAGCTGCCTGGAGTTAACATTGTGTACTGGGAACATTTTCTATAACAGGTATCGTATTCTCTACTGGGCAGGAGCAAAACAAAAGTCTGCTGAATGGGTCTTGGACTACAATATACTAGCAATATACACAGCTAATGCAAGCCAGTGCATCTGCCAGAGCTGGACGCTCAGCAGGCTACAGGGTGTCCAACACGACTGGGTTATCTCTATGCCAGAGATGAGAGGACAGTGTGGATGGATACAGCCAGGCTCAATGTGCACGAGGTAGCTCAGCTGCACGCGCCTGCAGGTTAACTGACCTGCTTCTTGACTCCCTCACTCCAAACGGACTCCAGCAGCGTTTGCTGCTCTCCCCTCTTCAGCACACTTCCCAGGCTCCAACTCTCCACTGCTGCTCTTTTGGAAAAGTGAAATCCATAACCCTTTCACTCACTAACTGCTTAAGAACTCTGCTTCCGAGAAGTCCAGTCGCATGGAACACCTTGGTATGCCACAGGCACATCCCTTTTGAGACCCAAGAGCAGAAAATGGACACTCAGGCTTTGTACTGGAAATATCCTGAACTAGGCAAGTCCTAGGTCCTTCCCTTGACTAAGCACCAACTTCCCTCTCACTGGGGAGTTTACATCTCTCCGGTGCAGACACTTTCCCACCCCTGTTTCTGTTCCCATGGTTTCTGCTCTCTGCACTCCCTACCCCTTCCATTCTTCTCCTTCAAGGAGATCCAAGAAATGTTATCACTTCTTGTAGGTTTGATCTCAAAAAGGAGGTAAGAAATAAGAAAGAAAAGGGAATTAAACCACACTTTGAAAATGGAGATAGTAGGAACAGAGGTACAAACAGGGTCTGTGATAGCAAACCAAAATCAGAAGTGGTATATTGCAGGGTGCCCAGTCACATCTTGAAATTAATGAACATGAACACAGCAGGAAAAATTGAGAAAAAGCAGGAATAAGAAAGAAGTTAATCTGAGAAATTAGAAAGGCTAGAGAACAACTATCATCATAATGCTTCACAAACAACAAAAAAAGCATCAGGGCTACGGATTTCACTTTTCCAAACGAGCTGCTCAGAAAACAACAGCTCTGTGTAAAAGGAGAGAAAATGTGGAATTCTGCAAACATTTTAATTTGAGCATTCATGCTTACCTCTTTGGGTATCTGGTATCAGATTGATGATTTTGACTTAGAATCACAGAATCATAGTGGTTGGAAAAGACCTTTAAGTTCATCAAGTCCAACCACTAACCTATCACTACCAATCCCATCTCTAAACCATGTCCCTAAGCACCTCATCTACCCATCTTTTAAATACCGTCAGGGATGGTGACTCCACCACTTCCCTGGGCAGCCTGTTCCAATGTTTGACTACCCCTTCTGTAAGGAATTTTTTCCTAATATCCAACCTAAACCTCCCTTGGTGCAACTTGTAACCATGTCCCCTTGTTCTGTCACCCATTACCCGGAAGAAGAGACTAGCACCCACCTCCCTACAACCTCCCTTCAGGGAGTTGTACAGAGCGGTAAGGTCTCCCCTCATCCTCCTTTTCTCCAGACTAAACAATTTCAGTTCTCTCAGCCTCTCCTCAAAAGACTTATTCTCCAAGCTCTTCACCAGCTTTGTTGCCCTTCTTTGGACACCCTCCAGAGCTTAGATGTCCCTCTTGTATTGGGGGGCCCAGAACTGAACACAGGGCTTGAGGTGTGGCCCCACCAGTGCTGAATACAAGGGCACAATCACT
>NW_010298696.1:20422-20866 GCF_000700745.2 Antrostomus carolinensis | reverse complement strand
TATCAGGGCTGCCTCAGCATGTGAGGAGAGCACAGCTGGGTAGTCGGGGTGTCATGAGGGATGTGGACAGAGCCATAGAGGGCTTGGGAATTGCAGTGACTTGTGAGAAATGTTTCAGCAAGGGACTAAAAAATTACTAAAGGTGAACAGAAGTTGTACACTGTGTCCTAAATTGTTTATATATATCTATATATCTATATATCTATATATCTATATATCTATATATCTATATATATATAAAATTAATGCTGATGACTGGGGAGAGGTCAGTAAAAATCTAGTTAACTTGAAGTAGACAGATTTCATTGAGGTGTGGGTAAGGCTTTCTAATTTAAAGTATAATTAAAGCTTAAAAATAAACTACCCGAAGTGGTATAGTGTCTCCATCAT
Organism: Antrostomus carolinensis; assembly: GCF_000700745.2. NCBI lineage: Eukaryota > Metazoa > Chordata > Aves > Caprimulgiformes > Caprimulgidae > Antrostomus > Antrostomus carolinensis. Next base: position 20,476 of record NW_010298696.1, on the reverse strand, counting down.
TGGAGCGATTCAGATTAAATGCAGATCTGTCAGGAGTCGGGGAGGGGTCGGGGG
>NW_010298696.1:12588-20373 GCF_000700745.2 Antrostomus carolinensis | reverse complement strand
CGAGGGTTTCGTGTGAGTGGAGGGTTTGATAGTCTCATCAAGGTCTTTTTCACTTCTCTCACTTCACTTGGGTGCACAGAACCGTTGCTTGAACTGCCCAGCTTCCCTGACCTTTTCATCTGTGTCTGAAAATCTGTGTGGTCACAGTTTCATCTCATAGTTCTAGGAAAGGTAAAAGCAGAAGGGGACTTGGGAATAGCTCATAAGTGGAAGGTGACTTTGGCTTTTCAGGGGTCCCCCTGTTCCACTACAGGCTGAGGCAGAGCGTGGAGACAGCTCCCAGGATGACCTGGCAGGGCTGACTTCGGTGTCTCCTCCTGGCTTGATTCCTCCCACACTGGGGCTTTGAATTACCAGTGACCCCAGTGACAGCGTCATTCTGGGGCTCCTTGCTTACCAAAGCTGTGGCGTGGAGCTGTAGGCTGGGTGCACATAGCTGTTGTCTTTCCAGGATGCTGTGGGATTTGGTTTTCCACATGCCAGCATGATTTGGAGCGGGGGGCTTTGTTTTGTGGGAGGTTTTTTTTTTAGCATAGGTAGAGTGTCCTGCATTTAACAGCTGTGGGAAGGTTTGTGTGTGGGAGACTTGGCTTAGGCAGCCCAAAGAGACTTTGCCTGAAAAGCTGCAGGAGTTTTTGCTTTTATGAAAACCATACTGTAGGCAAAGCTTTCAGATTTATTCCGCTGTGGGTTGGGTTTTTTGTATTAATGTATTTATAGGTAAGTGTGTTTTTAAAAACAGATAGAGACCTTGGCTCAAATTGGCAACTGAAACTATTATAAATGACACACAGCTGAGAAATCCCCATCTGAAACTTTCTGGACAGATGGGATAACTTCTTCCACTGAAACATCATTGTGAAAGAAACAACACTGTGTAGTCTCTCTTGGGTTTTTTTTTTCCTTTCTGGTGGTTTCCCTTGATTTTTTTCCATACTATGTGTTATTCTGTGCACGTAGCACTCTGTCGAGATGGCCGATGATAACGAAGACCTGCAGGCAGATGAAGAGCTCCCGGCTCCAGCTGAGGACAACTTTGAGCAGCTGGAGAACGACAGCCCCGCTGAGCGCAGCGGGCACGTGGCAGTCACTGATGGATGCTGCATGTACGTCTGGGGAGGCTATAAGGTACATTCTTCTCCTTGTTAAGCAAGTCTTCTGCCACCCATGATGCTGGTTAATTATGTCCCATTAGGTTGGGAGTGACTCTGTAAAATTATTCCTCCCCCGGAAAAGAAAAAAGTTCCAGTTAACAAATTAGAATATGACATTTAAAGAGTTTTGAAATGTTTAAATAAATCGTGAGCGTTAAATGCAGATCTTGGCAAACAGTTAACTTTTGTGGGATGCAGGGTGTTTGCCTTTGTCAACTCTTCTGTTGGAAGAGAAGGAAATACTGTCTGATTTGAGATGCATGCTGTGCAAAATGGTACTTTTATTTACAGCATTGTCAGCACAACTCTATAGTTTGCGTGTTAATGATCAGGAGTTGGTTATTTGTCACGCTGGGATGTGTGTGTCCTGCAAGCAGAACCAAGTCATTCTCCAATTTTGAGAGGAATGAAGGTGAATTGTCAGTGAACTCAGTAAATAAATTGGTAGCTCAAGACAAAGCTTTGGTGTATTGTTCTGGTGGTGTCGTGCAGGGAGTGGAGGAACTAAAAGGGAAATTTTGGCTCATTTTTACTCCCTAGATATCCTCCTTGGGTTATGAAAAGGAGGTTTAATTTCCATTTAGCCCCATCTCTATCTCTGCTGGGAGCTTGTCTGGTCCCTGGGCTGCTGTGCAGGTGAGAGGGACGGGAGTGCAGCAGGCACTGCTCCTGCTGTTTTCTGTTCTCTGAGGGAGTGTGAACGTTCATAGGAGTCTGTAATCCAGTGTGTCAAGCATCCTTCTGATGTTGATTTTTCTTTTTTCACCTGTTCTGCAGAATGCCCAAGTTAGGGGATTTCATGACTTCTATCTGCCTAGAGATGAAATATGGATCTACAACATGGAGACTGGAAGATGGTACAGTAAATAATTAACTTAATTGTTGTTTTTGGGGAAAAAAAAAAAAGATAAATTCTTAAATTGGTATAGAAAGGATGCTGAGGGTCTTTGAACGGAGAGAGAATTCCCTGAGCTCTTTGTTACCACCTCTCAAACCATTGCAGAAATGGGTAAAATATTTCCAGAATGTTGGAGGTTTTTTCTGTGAAAACAACAAATATCTTTTCACCGAGTGAAGTGTGGTAGGAAAGGCAGCTCGGACAGGAGTATGTGATCAACGCTGTGAAGTGTTTTGGGATGCCTGGTATAGAACATAGCACCTAAAATTCCATTTGTACCACTTCTGATTACAGTGTTACATTGAAGAGGGAGCCCATATTGAGGTTTTTTGTTGTTGTCATTTTCACAGAATTGACCAGGTTGGAAAAGCCCTTTAAGATCATTGAGTCCAACCATGAACCCAACACTGACAAGTCCCCTGTGACTAACCCATGTCCCTCAGCACTGTGTCTACACGACTCTTCAATCCCTCCAGGGATGGGGACTCCACCACTGCCCTGGGCAACCCCTTCCAATGCCTCAGAACCCTTGCAGCAAAGAAATTCTTCCTCACATCCCATCTCAACTGCCCTGGCCACAACTGGAGCCCATTTCCTCTTGTCCTGTCCCTTGGGCCTTGGTTGAACAGACCCCCCCCCACCTCTCTCCACCCTCCTCCAAGGGACTTGCACAGAGCCACAAGGTCTCCCCTCAGCCTCCTTTTCTCCAGGCTCAACACCCCCAGTTCCCTCAGCCACAAGGGAACTCAGCACACTTGTGCTCCAGACCCTTCCCCAGCTCCGTTGCCCTTCTCTGGACACGCTCCAGCACCTCAGTACCCTTTTAATAAGTTGTTTGTGAATGTTGATACAGCCAAAGAAACTACTGTGTCATCTTAGACCATAAACCTGGGTACCTGATAGTGCAGGAGAAGGGGATCCAGCGCTCCAGTTCTGTAGCTCACTGGGGCCTTGTGCTGCGAAGCCAAGTCCCCTCAGCACTTTGCAGAAAGTGCAATTTCAGCAGCGCTTCCCATCCTCACTGTGGTGAGGGAGAGCCTTGGACGTGGGCTTGAAGCTCATCTTTGTGGTTATAATGTTTACAAACCTGAAAAATCCAGTAGCAAAAATAGAAACCTTCAGTTTAGACAGGTGCGTCCGCTTTGCCTGAGGATCTTCCTGGGGATTTTGAACGTAGAAGTCATACCAGACTCCTGAACTGGGCAGATGGGATTCCTCCCCCAGAAAACATGTATTAATTAAATTGCCTTTTCCCCACCCCTCTCCATCATACTGGGTTAGTGTTGTAAATTGTTAAACCTGCAAGGGTGTGAAGAACTCATAACCGGATGGTCCACAGTGACCTGTCGTAATCAAGAACGCACTGGTAGTGTTATAAGATTCCTCTCCAGATAAAATCATTTCATCTGATAAAAATATTTGATCAGGTATTTGAAAAATATCTGAAATATTTGAAATCAGATAAAATATTTGAAACTGTGCTTCTAGGAAGAAGAGTAAAACAGAGGGAGATGTTCCACCTTCCATGTCTGGAAGTTGTGCTGTGTGTGTAGACGGAGTGGTGTATCTCTTTGGAGGACACCATGCACATGGCAATACAAACAAGGTGAGTAATTTAAAGCTAAACTCCTTCTCACAAATAAGTTTATCCTCATTAGCTTTTGTTCCCATTTTTTATAATAAACTAGAGGTGGCCTTTTCAGTTTATTAAAATCCATCCAAAGCAAGAAATGTCTAATCTTAACAAATCAAAGAAACATTTTCTCCTAAATGACTGGACAGGTTAGATCTCATTGCAGAGCTTAAATGTTAATAACAGGGGATGCTGAATGTGTATCCATCCTCTGTCCTCTGCAGCACAATATTTTAATCTACTGGCTTTATATCTCTCGTTCTGGGAAGCAGATAACCAGCTCTCTCATCCTGTCAGCAGCTTCCCCAGATGTGAACTGATTGAAGCCGTGTTCTTTTTGTGCTTGCCTAAGAGGTTTTCACTAAGAAAAAGAATGGTGTTGGATTTTTGGGGGTTTTTTTCTCCATGGGAGTGATTAGCTGGCTGACTTGTTACTTGTTCCCTGTATTTAATTTCTCTGTAACAAGGTCAGATAACGTGACGTTTGTAAAACAGGTCAGCCTTCAGCTCTGCATCGTTTCACGTGGTGATTGTACTCTGGTAGCTTTACACCGCTGAAGAAACACCGTGACCTGTTATTTATTCTGGGTGCAGTTCACCCTATAAATTGTATTGCATTAGTGCTTTTGAGTTTGCTTCTTTGGAAAGATGAGAATTTCCACAGTTCACTGAAATAATATCAGGAGGTGATTTGTAACTACTCTGTAAGTTGTTTGAAATGTTATTCTTCTCTGCAGTCTCTGATAATATTTTCTGATGTTCTGGAAGTGTGGTTTAAATTAAACAGGGGTTTTTTTTGGCCTCTTAAGTGTAAACTGACAGTAGCTTCATACAATGCTTGCAAACAGTCTGAAACAAACCGTGGTTGTCTTACATTTGAGTTAGTTTATATATTTGTATCAGATATATTTATATATGTCTATCATATGTATATATGTAATTTCTCTCCTTGTAAAATGGTGTAATATGCAGAAAAGGGCTGATATTGTAAAAAACACCTTTTTTTCTAAACCAGTTTTTTGGGGTTTTTTTAATTGTAAGATAATTGGTACTTTGTACACACCTTCATTGTATCCCATTTTAGCTTTTGGATGGTAAAACTCAAATGTCCATAGTCCTGTTACTTTGTAAGAAAAGTGTTTGGGGCTTGAGTCTGCAAAAAGATGAGGATCAGCCTGGAGAAGAGAAGGTTCCAGGGAGATCTTATAGCGGCCTCCCAGTACCTGAAGGGGCTACAAGAAATCTGGGGAGGGACTTTTCATAAGGGCAGTTAATGACAAAACAAGGGGAAATGGGTTTAAGCTGAAAGAGGGGAGGTTTAGATGAGATATTAGGAAGAAGTTCTTCACTGTGAGGGTGGTCAGACACTGGAACAGGTTGCCCGAGGAAGTTGTGGATGCCCCCTCCCCCAAAGGCTTTGAGCAACCTGGTCTAGTGGAAGGTGTCCCTGCTGCTGGCAGGGGGGTTGGAACTGGATGAGCTTTGAGGTCCCTTCCAACCCAAACCATTCTATGATTCTATGATCTTGGGATCCGTGTTTTGTTCTGGGCATTGTCAGTGCTCTGTGCAGCTAGAAAAAGAACTTTCAATTTATTTCTATACCAGTACATGCTAATTAAAAGTTAATATTTTACCATCAGTCAGAATTAAGCTTTAAGCTATCTGTGTGGGTAAAAAAAAAAAAATCTTTTTTTTATTTTCTACAGTTCTACATGTTAAATTGCAGATCCATGGACAAAGTGCTGCAGTGGGTCAGAGTAGAGTGTCAGGGGGTGCCCCCTTCATCAAAGGACAAACTTGGCGTTTGGGTTTACAAAAACAAGTAAGTCTCCAGCAGCGAAGTCAGTGTGACTGTCCTCACACGTGTGTTTGCTTTTAATCCTTCTTGGTCTTGTCATTGTTGTGTCTTTTTGTTTAAACAAGAGCTGCAGAAGGAGGACTTCATGCCTGCAGCACGTATGCACTTTGGGATGATGCTGCATTTCTTCCCCAGCCAGCTTTTAAAAACTGCTTCGTCCTTTAAACCGTTGATAATCAAAAAAAACCTCACTCCCAGTTTTGGGTGGATGTAAACTGCAAAATATCTGTGTGAGTCACAGTCCCAAATGTAGGCTTGTTACGGGCAAATTTTCCACGGTGTGTTTTCAGTCCGTCGCTTTAAAGACGCTGCATCGTGGTTGACAGGCTGAGAGAGTTGGGGCTGTTCAGCCTGGAGGAGAGAAGGCTCCAGGGAGACCTTCTAGTGGCCTCCCAGTACCTGAAGGGGCTCCAGGAAGGCTGGGGAGGGACTTTTCATAAGGGCAGTTAATGACAGAACAAGGGGAAATGGGTTTAAACTGAAAGAGGGGAGGTTTAGATGAGATATTAGGAAGAAGTTCTTCACTGTGAGGGTGGTCAGACACTGGAACAGGTTGCCCAAGGAAGTTGTGGCTGCTCCTCCCTGGAAGTGTTGAAGGCCAGGTTGGATGAGGCTTTGAGCAACCTGGTCTAGTGGAAGGTGTCCCTGCTGCTGGCAGGGGGGTTGGGACTGGATGAGCTTTAAGGTCCCTTCCAACCCAAACCAGTCTGGGATTCTATGATTCTATGGTTACTTGTATCAGCATCATTCCTCTTGGCAATTGCATCGGGAATTATTTGTCACAGAATAATCCTGTGAAGGATCCCTGGTGCCACATAAAATTCAATCTTTTGGTCATGTCTTGTAGGACAGCTTGCATTTTTTTTTGATTGTTGAAGAGTGGGAAGCTGTCTTTATGTTAAAATAAAAGCATGTGGCTTTTTCAGCTGGTGCACATGCTTAATTTGGTGTGTTTTGTACTGGTTACAGAAAACAAGGGATGTGTTAGATGAATTGCTGTTGATGTTATCTGATTTAATGTGTTGGGATAGTGTCCCAGAGATGCCAAAATGCCTTTTGGCATTGCAGACCTTGGAAAAGATGAGGGAGACAAGGAGGAGGTGTTGAAGCCAGATAAACTGACGTGCAAAAACATTGCTGTTGCCTTGCACCCTCCTCCCCCGTTCAGTTAGTGCAGTGCTAGTCCCCTGAGCAGGGAGCTGTGTGATGAGATGGTTCCAGCCTTCTGGCACGGGAGGATAGGCTGAGGAAAGCCCCTGTTGCACGTAGGTTGTCTCCTGCTTCCACGAGCTTGCTGTATCCCAGCTGCTCAGGAGCTTGGGGGTGGGAGTGAATGATCTCAGGGGAAGTCAGGGATTTTTGGCTCTCTAGAGCTGCTTTCTCATAGGGTTCCTGGCTTCCAGAGAACAAGACGCCAAAATGTTCTGGCACAGGTGACACCTCGCATGGCTGGAATTGTCCCCTTGCAGGAGAAGCTGGAAAGACTGATCCCCACAGCGCAGGGCTCTCTCTGCAGGTTGTGGGCCAGTTGCCCAATGTGGACAGTGCTGCTGGGGTATGTGATGCCAGGGGCTGAGGAGATCTGATGTGAAGATTCAGTGATGCTCAGGGGCCTCTAGAAGAGGCTCAGGGGCCTCTAGTTCCTCTTTGGACACAACTGGTCAGGGTTACCGGTTCTTGCTGTCGGGGTTTAAGCTGTTACCTACAAAACCTGACCTGGCCAGCACATCCATCTTCTGCCCATTAGCACAGCTGGTCTCAACTGTATCATCTCTGTCTCTACTGAGGCAGAGGACATCAGGGGTGCTGTGTGTCCTTGTGTTTGAGCCACGTGTAGTGATTTTGGTGTATAACACTGCAGGTGCCTGTGCTGCTTTGTGGAGAGATAAAGCTCAGTGGTACCACGTTGGCAGTGGAGACTCATGCAAGATAGGAAATTGCCCGTGGTGATAGTCTGCAGGTTCTTGATGTGGAGAGAAAGCTTACTGTTATGATACTCAGTGTGATCAGTTTAAGTGCAAGACTGTGGGGTTTTAGTTAAGTGGTGTGGATTGTTTTCTCTCTTACTTCATCATTTGGTCAGACTTTCTGGCAAAACCTTGCCATTTATTTCTAATAAGTCCTAAAAAACCTCAATGTAAAACTTAAAGGTAAATTACATTTTTTAAAAAGGAAAAAAGAACAGTAAAAACAGATGAGTGACTGCTCATAGGCAGCTGTTCTTCAGGCTTTGAAACAAAGT
>NW_010298696.1:7886-12552 GCF_000700745.2 Antrostomus carolinensis | reverse complement strand
AAAACCCTAAAAACTTCTCAGGCAGATATGTTGGTAGAGGGTTTGCTGCATGTAACGTCCCTTGGTCTCCTCCTGCCCTGCCCAGCACAAATCTCCACAGTGACTGTGCCCAAGTTGTAATCCTTCCCCTTTGCTTCTTGCAGGAGCGTCTGTGAACATTTTGGGCTTAGGGAGAACGGGCAGAGGGTTTGGAAAGGGTGGAGGCAGGAAACTGGAGGAATAAACACCTGCAGCTGCTGTGTGGGAACCCTGGTAGTGAAGGCTGAAGCTCAGCGAGCAGGCAGCAGGTCTGGTAGCTTCACACATTTGGAACCAGAGCAAAGTTTGGAAGCCTGAGGCTTGGGAAAGAGCTACAGAGAGATTTCATGTGGGTGGTAGGGTTGATTAGGCAAGAAACAGGGCCCCACACCTGGAGAACTTGCATTGTAGACATATTGGAATTAATGAAGCCAAAAGGAGCTTCCCAGGTTTTCCTGCCTTCTGTTTGAGCACAGCCTTTGGAGAACTTTAATGTGTAACAACAGATGTGATAGCATTTCTAACAGATCTTGATGGATGTTTTGTTTCAGGCTAATATTTTTTGGAGGTTATGGTTATTTCCCTGAAGGGAAACAACGGGGAACTTTTGAATTTGATGAAACTTCTTTTTGGGTAAGTAAACCTGGAAGTAATTTCTATTTAAACTTATAATATTGAATTAGTGCTTATTAAAACTTGTTGCTTATTTAATATTTTTTTTAAAGAATTCAGGTGGTCTTAGAGGGTGGAATGACCACGTGCATGTTCTGGACACTGAAACTTTTACTTGGAGCCAGCCTATAACTACGGTAATTATTAGTCTTATATCAGTTATTTTAAGTTACAGCTCTTAAGAAATATGTGCCTTGTGTGTCCTGTCTCTTCTAACATCCTGTGAACATCAGCATGACTCTGCTAGGCCTGGGCTCACTTGACAGTGACACTGATTTAATTTGTGTTAAAGTGGGTGCTGATGAAACTGCTTCCATGCATAGCTGTGGGGAGTTAGGAGCAGCCTGTCCCAGCAGTGGTGGCTTTGGGCTGCAGATGTCATAGAATCCCAGACTGGTTTGGGTTGGAAGGGACCTTAAAGCTCATCCAGTCCCACCCCCCCTGCCAGCAGCAGGGACACCTTCCACTAGACCAGGTTGCTCAAAGCCTCATCCAGCCTGGCCTTCAACACTTCCAGGGAGGAGCAGCCACAGCTTCTCTGGCCAACCTGGGACACTGTCTCACCACCCTCGCACCAAACAATTTCTTCCTCACATCCCACCTCCATCCCCCCTCTGCCACTTTCAAGCCATCACCCCTTGTTCTGTCATTAACTGTCCTTATAAAAGTCCCCCCCCAGTGTTCTGAGTGCCTGGCTGTGTGCTCGGTTAGCTTGCAGCGTGCAGCTGCCTTAACCTGTTGTATCTCTTAGAGGGTCCTATCTCCACTCTGTATCTCCCTGATGTTGTTGTAGAAGATGTGATTAACTGTTTGTGAGCAAGAAGCACAAAAATTCACCCAAAATATGTTTTCCTACTTTCCTGCTCCACCCTGCAGCCTTGTTTACTTATCACCAGTCTTTAACTGCCAAGTGTTTAGTTGTCAGGAGCTCTGTGATCCTGCCTCCTCCGAGATATAAACCAGTCCCTAAATGCCAGGAGTTAGAAAAGGTGGGAGAGAGAGCTCTCTGCAATACCACGTGCTAGCTAGCAGGAGGACGTGAGAGATGCCTTGCCATGGTCATGACTCCACAAACAGACCGTGTGGAGCAGATCTTGTCTGTTGCTGGGTTTGTTTTCTCCATGGGATGAATCGCAGGCCGCTCGCTCTGGCTGTGGTTGGGGGGAAGCTCTGCGTCTGCAGCACTGCTGGTTTCTGCTCTTCTGGCTTCCCTCCATCCAGCCTGGCCAGGAGATAAAGCTTAGGACTGTGTGACCAGGACTCTCCTCCCTTCTCCCGCTTCCTGAGCGAGCTGTCTTCATTCCCTGTACCTTGCTCTCTTGCCAGTGAAGTGAGACTGTTAATTTCTCTCTTATACATGGACTCCATGAGGTGTCATTAGCTGGTGTTTGCAGTCTTACCTACAACGTGCTTGTAGGCGAAGGACTGTTAAGAGAGGGTGTTGAAACACCAGCCTTGGAAACATCCCCTTCAAAATAAAAATCACCCACATTCCTGAGACCATTTAAACTGAATTTAAACCATTCAGTTACCCAGATCCCCTCTCCTCTCTGAAAATGGGAGGCTTGCCTTTTATTTTGGTCTTTCTTTCTTCATCTTTTTTCCTGTTGACTTGCTTTCTTTCATGCTTCAGTGGCATTGTGCTCATGGGGAGCTGAGGAGAACAGAATGTATCGTTTCCTCACATCCTCATTGTAATGTGATGCTTTGGTACGTTTCACTTGGGTGCTGGATCGTGGTGGAAACAAAACGAAACGCTCCCTAATTGCAAATATACCCCATCTGAAGCATCCCAGAAGTATTCAGAAACTGGCAAATGGAGTGAGATTGTCACAGAATGGGAGGAAATTAAATTTGAGATAAGCAGCTCCTTATTCAGATTACCAAAGAATTGCTTTGTCTTACTACATACAGATCTCAAATATGTCAGGAGGAACTAAAGAGAAATACTGTTTAATGATTTATTGTGTATTGTCTCATTTACCATCTGAGGTCTTCTGTGACTGAATCCCCTTCTAAAAGCAAAATTTATACCTTGACACTTTGAGGGGAAAAAAAGTTCCCGTTTTTAATGAGTTTTCTGATCTTCCATCCGTCAAAAAAAACAAGTTTCTGCACACAGAATGACTTACTGGATGTTTTTTCACTCTCTGTTCCTTGTTGACTTCAAATCTGACCTTAGTTCAGCCTTTCATCTCCAGGGCTGACTGATGTGTGGAACTGTGAGACCTTGCTTGCCCCGAGCAGGACACCCAGATCAGCCCCTGTCCCTTCCTGTGTGTGATGGGCATCTTCAGCCCAGCTCCTCTTCCCTCAATATGCAGCGGGTTTTTAGTGACATGACATTTTTCTCTCTTTTGTTAATGTATTAAATAAACTTTAACTGCTTCACGTTCCCTTTTCCCAGGGTAAAACTCCGTCACCCCGAGCAGCTCACGCCTGTGCTACAGTTGGGAACAGAGGTTACGTGTTTGGTGGCAGATACAGGGTAAGCCCCAGCCCAGTTTCATTATGTGTTTTGCTGAAACCTAAACAAGAGTATTTCATCCATGGTCTGCTTTATTGTAGGAGTCCAGAATGAACGATCTTTACTATCTGAATTTGGATACGTGGGAGTGGAATGAAATGTAGGTACTAAAACTTGAGTTATTTTGTTTGTAAAATGATATGAAGATGCCACTTTTATTCACTTTTAATCATTCTAGTGAAGTAAAACTCAAGTAGAACTGAGTTCTGATCCAGGTTGGATGAGGCTTTGAGCAACCTGGTCTAGTGGAAGGTGTCCCTGCTGATGGCAGGGGGGTTGGGACTGGATGAGCTTTGAGATCCCTTCCAACCCAAACCAGTCTGGGATTCTATGATCAGCCTGATCAGTTGCTGACTCTTGCTGTCAGGATTTTTAAAAATATTAATATGAGTAAAACTCTTTTTATTATGTATAAAGAAATTAAAAACTTGCTGTTGGGTCATGAGCTGTGAGCAGTATGAAGTTGCATCCTTCAAACACCTGAAGAATAATCAGAGCAGAAAGGAGCGGCGGTGTTTTATTGTGGCACACGTGTAATTCTTGCTGCTTTTATTGCAATGCAGAATGGCACAAGGCATCTGCCCAGTCGGCCGATCGTGGCATTCTCTAACACCAATTTCCTCAGATCACCTCTTTCTCTTTGGAGGATTCACCACTGACAAGCAGCCGTTAAGTAAGTCGTTCCAAAAGGATTTTGTGTTGTCTTTGTGGTTTTTTTGTGTGCACAGGAGCGTGAATTCTCCTCCCCCTCTACTCTGCCCTGGTGAGGCCACATCTGGAATATTGTGTCCAGTTCTGGGCCCCACAGTTCAGGAAGGACAGGGAACTGCTGGAGAGAGTCCAGCACAGAGCCACCAAGATGATGAAGGGAGTGGAGCATCTCCCTGCTGAGGAAAGGCTGAGGGAGCTGGGGCTCTTTAGCTTGGAGAAGAGGAGACTGAGGGGTGACCTCATTAATGTTTATAAATATGTAAAGGGTGAATGTCAGGAGGATGGAGCCAGGCTCTTCTCAGTGATGCCCAATGGTAGGACAAGGGGCAGTGGGTGTGAGCTGGGACACAGGAGGTTCTGCTTCAACTTGAGAAGAAACTTCTTTCCAGTGAGGGTGACAGAGCCCTGGGACAGGCTGCCCAGGGAGGGTGTGGAGTCTCCTTCTCTGGAGACATTCAAGACCCGCCTGGACACCTTCCTGTGTGATCTCATTGAGGTTCTTGCTTTGGCAGGGGGATTGGACTGGATGATCTTTTGAGGTCCCTTCCAGTCCCCAACATTCTGTGATTCTGTGATTATTGCCACATCACCTGAAATTCTTTCTGAATTCCTTTCATGCACTTATGATCCAAGTCCTTACGGTCAGCAGCTAATTTCACAGAGTAGGAGTCACTGAGTGTGTCGAGACACTATTACTTATAGCAATTAATCTGCTTTAAGAATGTATCTAATGCAAAT
>NW_010298696.1:7134-7844 GCF_000700745.2 Antrostomus carolinensis | reverse complement strand
CCCTTCTGACTTTGCTCCCATAAGCCATTATTAAAGGACTGTTTTCAAATAGCCCAATGTTTCATAGGGTTTTTCCTAAAAAAAAAAAACCCACTTGATTAAGAACAAAAATGGGCTGTGTTACACCAGAGCACGTGTTTATTGCAGCAAACGTGAAAGAACTAAGAGAGTGCTGTTTATATTTGGGGTTTTGCTTGTTTTCAGGTGATGCCTGGATTTATTGTATCAGCAAGAACGAGTGGATCCATTTTGAGCATAACTATGCTGAGAAACCAAGGTATGGTAAACACTTTCTTGGAAACTTATGAAAAGGAGTGAGGAAGTTTTTAATGTGAGCTGTCAGAGAGAGGACACACGTTCCTCTTCACAGCACTCGTTTTTCTTAACGATCCAATACACATGCCAGCTTCTACCCCAGAAGTGCAGGTGGGAATTGAATGTACGTGCACAATGCAAGGTCAGTACCACTGTGGGACTGGTGCTGGAGGTAGCAAATAGCTGGATGCTTGTGAAACAGCAGGAAACGTGGGGGTTTAGGGTTTGATCTCCTGGCTGCAGAGGTGTCTGAGCTGTGAGTGCCCAGCACAAGAGGTAACTGGAAGCTGTGTGTTCTTGTTCTGCCAGCCAACTGGACACAAACAGGTCTCACTGTTTGGAGCATCCTCGCTGGTGGTTAATCCTGTGCACACCCAGGATATTTTTTGTCTTCC
>NW_010298696.1:6546-7113 GCF_000700745.2 Antrostomus carolinensis | reverse complement strand
GAAAGATGATGACCTGCAATTTAAAAACATCAAAACTACTGTGATGCATGTATTTGGCATTGAAAACACTTCAGTGAGTTCCTGTGATCCAGCTTGTTTGGGGAAGTGTTCTGATGGAGGTTACATGAGTTAAAGCAGCGACGCTTCTTGGCCTGCCCCGTTTGGCCTCGCTCTTGCTGCTGGTGGGGATGAGGAGGGGTCTGTTTTCCTGGGGCAGAACAAGGCTGAGCTGCTGTCCCCCACCTGCTTTTCCCCTCTTTGGAGCAGCAGGACAGTGCTGTGTTGTTGCCAAACTCATATGTCAGATTAATTTTGTTTCCTCAAGTCTTAGGAGAACAATTCAAAATCTGACTGATTGTGCTCATTCAGTCTTTTGACTCAAGTAGGACATGAAAATAAAGTCTGTGCAAGCAGAGCATTGCAGCCACCCTCCAGAATCACAGAATCGTGGAATGGTTTGGGTTGGAAGGGACCTTAAAGATCATCCAGTCCCAACCCCCCTGCCAGCAGCAGGGACACCTTCCACTAGACCAGGCTGCTCAAAGCCTCATCCAGCCTGGCCGAGAA
>NW_010298696.1:426-6296 GCF_000700745.2 Antrostomus carolinensis | reverse complement strand
AGCCCCACAGCCCTGCTCTAACCAGGACACCTGACCCAGCCTGCTGTTTGCTGCCCAGTTTTCCTCCTCTGAACAAACTCCTGTTGAATTAAGTCACGTCTCCAACGTACTGTTGGGAGGACAAACTTGCACGTGTTACATTTAAAGACAAACCTGCGTTACTGGGCAGGGTGGTTCTTTTGGTTTAATGCAGTGCTGACTTCTGTTTCTAGGTTGTGGCATACGGCTTGTGCAAGCGAAGAGGGAGAGGTGATCGTTTTTGGAGGCTGTGCCAACAACTTACTTTCCCATTCTAAAGCTGTAAGTTTATTTTGAGCTTTCCCTTCCTGTGCAGCCCGGCCCTTCCTGCAGGAGCCGTGGTCAGTTATCGCTCCAGCGAGTGTGAAATGTCTGTAGTCAGCAGCGTGATCTCGTGAGGGCTGACAAAGGTGTATAAACAAAGCTGGAAGGGGAAATGTTTTGCTGCTTTTCTGGAAACCAGGTCATTATTCATTATTTAAACAAACTCTGACTTTCTCCGATGTGTGTTTCATTTGGAGCTACTTCTTCAGCTTTGCCCTGTGCTTCTCATGGGGATGTTTTCAAGGAGTTCCTTCCTCCCAATGTAATTTCTTCACTGTGATGGCTACAGGGAGTCCTGGTGAGAACAGGCTGAACAGAGAGGGGCTCTTCAGCCAGGACAGGGTGTTCCAACATCTGTAAAAACACCAGTTGGCTGGATTGGGAACAAGCACCTTCTAGTGTAAGAACCAGTGGGCGTCAGCTGGAACGGGCGAGTGGCAAACAAGAGTGGTGCAACATTTCTTCATGCACTGGCAGCCCTGCTCTCGTGAAAAAAAAAGAAAAAAGTTTCTGTGCATTCAAGGAGCAGGTATAACCATTTAAAAACTCTGAGGAGAAGGACTTGGGGTGCTGGGGGATGAGAAGCTCAACATGAGGCGGCAACGTGCGCTGGCAGCACAGAGGCCAATAACCGTGTCCTGGGCTGCACCCAGAGCAGCGTGGGCAGCAGGTGGAGGGAGGGGATTCTGCCCCTCTGCTCCGCTCTCCTGACACCCCACCTGCAGTGCTGCCTCCAGTGCTGGGGCCACCAACAGCACAAGGACATGGAGCAGTTAGAATGAGTCCAGAGGAGGCCATGAGGATGATGCCAGGGCTGGAGCAGCTCTGCTGTGAGGACAGGCTGAGAGAGTTGGGGCTGTTCAGCCTGGAGAAGAGAAGGCTCCAGGGGGACCTTCTAGTGGCCTCCCAGTACCTGAAGGGGCTCCAGGAAGGTGGGGAGGGACTTTGGCCAAGGGCAGAGAGTGACAGAACAAGGGGTGATGGCTTGAAAGTGTCAGAGGGGAGATGGAGCTGAGATGTGAGGAAGAAATTGTTTGGTGTGAGGGTGGTGAGCCAGTGTCCCAGGTTGGCCAGAGAAGCTGTGGCTGCTCCTCCCTGGAAGTGTTGAAGGCCAGGTTGGATGAGGCTTTGAGCAACCTGGTCTAGTGGAAGGTGTCCCTGCTGCTGGCAGGGGGGTTGGGGCTGGATGAGCTTTAAGATCCCTTCCAATCCAAACCAGTCTGGGATTCTATAAGAACCAGCACTGACTGTTGAGCCTGAGCCAGTCCCCGCATCCCAAGTCCCTCAGTGCAGATCCCTGAAGATGTGGGAGCTCTGCCCACACTGGGGTCCTGTTCTCACCCCCTGGGCAGGGGTGTTGGCCAGGGTCTGAGCTGGGATGCTGGGCTCACAGGTTCCCCGTGTGCACTGGTGCTGACTGGAGCATCCAACTCTCCCAGCCCAGCCCAGTCATTCCCTGGCTGGACAGCAGCAGGAGATGCTGCCCGGGGAGCGCGCGTGGGCCTGGCCGCTCTGTGTGCCTGTTCCCCTCCAGCTGCTCCCTGTAGTGGCACTGGATCTGTTTGTTGATTCATCTGTAGTTCCCTGAGTGCCCGTAACTTCCCATCTTGTAAGATTTGGAGAGCAATTCCACACTCAGCCTGTCTGCTGCCTTCGGGATTTACGTGAGGTCCCGTCTGCTCCCCCTGCCAGCCTCTCCAGCCCCCACAGCCGGGCTGTGTGTGCCCCTTTCCCCCTCGTTTCTCTGAGCCTTGGCTCCTGCTGTAATAACAGGAATCCACGTAACCATACTGCTTCTCTCTCTCCCCCTCCCCAGGCTCACAGTAATGAAATCCTTGTGTTTTCTCTACAACCAAGATCTCTTGTAAGGTAAGAAAACAAGACTTCAACATTAAATCATGTCTCCATCTAAAACAAGTAGTGCTGAGTTACTGCCAGACCTATTCCTTACGTTCCTAAAATACCTGAAAACATTTCTTTCCCCTAAAGAACGCTGAGAGAACAGCAGCTGATGACAAGTGGATAGAGCCAGGTGCCTTTCAGAAGCTGTTTTGCCCATTAGGGGATAGCAAAAAGGATACAGACACCAACTTAACACTAGAAACAAACTTAATTTAGTTTAGAACAGGGAAAAAAGAAGAATAGGTACAGAGTTGAACAGGGTACTGCACCTAATTGTTACTGCGAAGAGAAAGCAGAGTGAGTAAGAAAGATCCATCACCAATTGCCCAAATACTGATCATCATCCAGATCCTGAACATCAGCTGGGGATCCCCTGCCACAGCCAAGGATTTGGAGAACCTTTCCCTGGCAATTGGGAAGCCCTATGTGGTGTGTCCACTCACAGGTGAGGTCTCCATCTCTGCTGTGATTTATACCATCTAATGAACTAATTACGCAGCCAGAACGGGTCGGGAACGTCTGGTGGGTGAGTTTCACTTCACACGGGCACGTCCTGGATTTGGCCAGGATCAGAGATATGTCCCAGAAGCTGCTATTTTGGGATTCTGCGCCCGGCTTTGGATTGTAGGAGGAAAAGTCTCATGGTCTTATTTCATGCTGATGTGATACAGGTTGGGAAAAGAGTCTCAGGGTCACATTTCATGCTACTTGGTTGGGAAGTTCACTCAGAAGTCAACTTTAAGGTTTATCATTTAAGGTTTATCTTTGTGTAGCACGAGTTTGATGATGAGAACCAGCCCTCACTAAATAGCTGTGAGGAGTGAGCTCACCCTGCAGCCCTTGTTCCAAAGCACACTAACCGGGGCTGTGTTTCCCTCTCCCCCAGGCTGTGCCTCGAAGCTGTCATTGGCTTTAAGGAGATGCTGGCCAGTTCCTGGAACTGCCTCCCCAAGCATTTGCTGCACAGCGTCCATCAGCGGTTCGGAAGCAACAACACCTCGGGTTCCTGAGCCCTCCGCAGCCGCCGCTGAAGGAGCTGCGCGTAGGATGAGCAGTTTGAAGATGTAACAATCCTCCCAAGTGTGGCAAAGATTCGACTTGTATAGGTTAAATAGCTGTGTCGTCGTAGGTAGTTGCTTCTTGCCCCTCAGTTGCATGTGAATGGCCTAGAGAGAACCTATTTTTGTGTAAAGATGTTCGCGATAAATGTATCGACTGCACGTGGGGATGTATCCTCTGCTTGAGCTAAAAAAGAAATCAACTAGTTCTGGGTTTGTCCACCTTGAAGTACTTGTGAGGGTCAACCCTGAGCCAGATGGCGTGTGCACGTGTGGAAACCCTTCTTTTTTAAGGAGTCCCTAATCGAGGACTTGAGTGGTTGTGCAGGAAATACCGAGGCTGTGAGGAGGAGTGTTGCTTTAGTCTGAGCTGAAGGTCCCTGTGGCAGGTGAGCAGCCCTGTTCTAATCCACAGCGTTAGGAAACTGCTTCACGTATCCCTACAAATGCTCAAGGTCAGAGAAACCAGGGATTTGGAAATTGTAAATTCCCAAGAGTCGATCAACTGTCGTTAACCTTCAGCTGCGAAAGCCTCGCTGCTCTCTGCTTGTGTGTATTTGTTTGGGTTTTGGGTTTTTTTTTTGTTTGGAATTCTTTATGTTGTGAAAATTCAATTGTGAACCTTACGTAGCAGATCCTCTGCCCTGAGAATTGTAACTGAAAGTGCTTGAGCCTGTTCCCAGCTGTGTCAGTGACCTGTGGAGCTCACCTTACAGCTGGAACAGCCACAGAGGACTTCAGCTTGGTGGAGGTACATGGAAAGTGGCTGTGGGGAGGGGTCAGCGCCTGACACAGCTCTGTCAGCAGCCCCAGCAAGTGACATTGGGGACAAGGAACAGGCTGTGCTGCACATGTTTAAGCTGTCCTAAAAAAAATAAAATAAAATAAGAACTTTGACTTCTAGAACAAAATGATTCCTGTATTGTCATTCCTGCACTGGGGTTTTTGTGTAAGCTTTAGCAGGGCTTGAGTCAGCACCTGGGGTGGCGCCGCCCTGCAGCGCTGAGCTGTGTTTCACATCCATGTCTGGGGGTTTAGTGTGAAGCTCCAGCTCTGCCCTGCACGTTCCTCCCCTCCCCAGGGATCACACTCACAGCAGCTCTGGAGGGCTGGAGCTGGGGCTGCCTCTTCCAGCTCCTGGCAGCCAATGGCAGAGTTGGGGAAAAATAAAATCCTACTTTTGAGTTTCTCAGAGGAAGCATTTTGCACCAAAACTGCCCTATGGCTACGAGAAACTCCATCCCCTTCAGAGAGAAGGGGCAGGTATTGGGAAGAAACAACGTCACAGAGTTTTGCTGCAGGAAATTCAGGCTCCCCTGTGCCAGCAGCTCAGCTCCAGGGCTGGAAGCATTATGGAAGGAACAGCACAAGATGCAGCACTGAGCAAACACCAGCCATTTACTTGCACGTTTTTACAGTATTTGTATGGAGTTGTCAGAGTCCATCTCAACCCCAGTGCAGGAACGGGCTGTCGGCTGCCAGCTACCACAGAAGCTGAATTCAGTCCAGTGAAGGACAGTCAGGTCTGTCTGTCTGTCTGTCCCATCTGCAGGTGCTGGATCCTGACTGCGCAGCAGCAGCAGCAGGTTGGTGGTGAGAACCCCAAGCAGGGAATCATCACTTCTTTTTCCTGTTCAGGAGATGAGGTGCAGACACTTTCACTTTACCAGGGATATTTCTTGACAAATCAGTATCCTACAAAACATTAAAGATGAGAAACTGAAGGCAGCAGAAAAGCATTTAACAAACATCCTCCTCATCCCCACTGCTGGCAGGAGCCGACGGGCCCGGTTCTGCCAGCTGCTCCCCCAAAGAAATTCAAGCTCATGTCAGGTTGCTGCTCTCACACTGTTTTATTAATGAAAGACTTAATGGGTTGGGGTTTTTTCTGCAGCTTCCACACATCAGCTCCATTCAGATGGGACACAATTCCCTGGGAACTACCTGTTCGCTTCAAGGTCATTAACCACTAATTGTTTTTCTCGCTGAGAGTCACAAAAAAAAAATCAACATTAACTGTGCTGCTGTTCAGTGTCTGATCAGTGAAACACTGCAGAGCAGCCTGGGCTGCCTGATCAACAGGGAGCACTGAGGTGAACTGAGAAATAAACACCTGAAAGTCACAGCACGGGAGGAGCGAGGGGATCACGGGGCAAAGGGCTGAGCGAGCCGTGGGAGAGGAGCACGGCGAGGAACCAGCCCTGGCCCCGCTGGCAGGTACGGGGCTGCTGCAGCCTGATGGTGCCAGTTTGAGAAGGAAACAGGGGAAATGGAAAAAGTAGAAGAAAACCAGTGGGTGGGCTGAGACCAGCCTGTCCCCTCCACACACAGCCAGAGGAGTGGGAATTCCCCTCCCAAAACTAGAGGACTTTTTGGAAGATGATGCTTTTCATAGAATCATCAAATGGTTTGGGTTGGAAGGGACCTTAAAGCTCATCCAGTTCCAACCCCCCTGCCAGCAGCAGGGACACCTTCCACTAGACCAGGTTGCTCAAAGCCTCATCCAACCTGGCCTTCAACACTTCCAGGGAGGAGCAGCCACAGCTTCTCTGACCAACCTGGGACACC
>NW_010298696.1:0-268 GCF_000700745.2 Antrostomus carolinensis | reverse complement strand
CTGAGAAGGTCCCCCTGGAGCCTTCTCTTCTCCAGGCTGAACAGCCCCAACTCTCTCAGCCTGTTCTCACAGCAGAGCTGCTCCAGGCACATTATTTGTCAGATACATTATTTTAGATCAAGAGCACCACAACACAGAAACCCAACACCCAGTGCTCTGGATGAGGCTCAGTTTCTAATGATTCTGTCCAGCCTAAGCAGTGCACCTTCCCCAGCAGTACTGAGAAACACAACCCTGCTAAAAAATAAAATAAAATAAAATAAAATAA
>NW_010298695.1:455-3201 GCF_000700745.2 Antrostomus carolinensis | reverse complement strand
AAATAAAATAAAATAAAATAAAATAAATAGGGGTGATGGGCTAGCTGGGGTACATGGTGCCAAGAGATTTCCTCTAACATCACTCTCTCTAACGTGGGTTGCTGGGAGCCTGTTAAAGCACCCAGTCACCTCTCTGCTGTGCCCCTAATTTGCAGCACGCACCTAGTTAGTGTCCTTAAGACCTCTGACAAAAGTGATTAGCAGAGGGGTGACGCACGCTGCATGTATATATGTGCATTTCTAAATAAGCAGCTGCTGTGCTAGGAAGAACCAGGGAAACTGGGGAAAAAGCAATTCCCCCTCCTGCCTCCAGAATGGGATAAAATAACCAGAATAACCCAGGGAAACTGGGGCAAACCCATGTCCGTGCTGAATCTACTGGGATAATTCACATCAAGCAAGGTACGAATCCCAGCATCGATTATCACCTCATCGGGAGAACCCGTGTCCCACTTTGTAAAGGGTGGTGATAGTTATTTGCATCCCAGAGGGAAAACCTAAGATCAAGTATAATTAAAAACCAGGTTCTCGAGGCTTCGTGCAGCACAAACAGCTCAGGACACGGGCACCCTGCGCGTTCACAGAGACGTGTTTCCCATCAGGGAGCACTTCAAAAGACAAAATGGTAACAACCGTAAATATATCGATCATCACGTATTAACTGATACAACCAGGAGTAAAGCCAGCCCTCGTACAACCTCGGGAGCAGAGGCAAAAGCCATCAGGGTGGACACTGGCCAGGGCACACTCACGTATCTTGTCCAGAGCATGAGATGCAAACTCTATGGAGAAGGGATTTAAAAAGAAATTCCTTTAATGCAGCTCCGACAAGAGGAGCCAAACATGGGAACAGGAAAAATGGACAACACAAAGTTCTACCAGTGTCCCTTACACAAGGGACACCTCAAGGGAGTTGATTCTCCTCCTCTACTCTGCTCTGCTCTCCTGAGACCCCACCTGCAGTGTTGCCTTCAGTTCTGGGGTCACCAACAGCACAAGGACATGGAGCTACTGGAGCCAGTGCAGAGGAGGCCATGAGGATGATGCGAGGGCTGGAGCAGCTCTGCTGTGAGGACAGGCTGAGAGAGTTGGGGCTGTTCAGCCTGGAGAAGAGAAGGCTCCGGGGAGACCTTCTAGTGGCCTCCCAGTACCTGAAGGGCCTCCAGGAAGGCTGGGGAGGGACGTTGGGCAAGGGCAGGGACTGACAGAACAAGGGGAAATGGCTTTAAACTGGAAGAGGGGAGGTTTAGATTAGATATTAGGAAAAATTATTTGGTGTGAGGGTGGTGAGACAGTGTCCCAGGTTGGCCAGAGAAGCTGTGGTTGCTCCTCCCTGGAAGTGTTGAAGGCCAGGTTGGATGAGGCTTTGAGCAACCTGGTCTAGTGGAAGGTGTCCCTGCTGATAGCAGGGGGGTTGGAACTGGATGAGCTTTAAGGTCCCTTCCAACCCAAACTATTCTATGATTCTATGACAAAATCCCTGCTGTGAGAGCCAGCTGACCAGGATGAGCTTGGTGTAAGGAAAACACAGCTCCATCCGTTATCATTAAATCAAATAACGTCAGTTGACTGCTCAGCTTTACACTGGTGGGTGAAGAGCTGCACTGAACACACGCTGCCTTAAACCCAGCCAGACAAAACCATCCGGCTTTCACCAAGGAGCACTGTCTTTCAAATAACTCTAAACAAAACCTAACATCAAATTTTAATGAATTGTACTTAAAACATCTTTATCTCTCCACACATACCGAAGCCATAAAATATATGCATCCATTAAAAGCCCATTTATTTATAAGGAATGTTATGCACTGCTTGGATCAGAAACCAGAGATCATAGAATCACAGAATGGTTTGGGTTGGAAGGGACCTTAAAGATCATCCAGTTCCAACCCCCCTGCCAGCAGCAGGGACACCTTCCACTAGACCAGGTTGCTCAAAGCCTCATCCAGCCTGGCTGAGAACACTTCCAGGGAGGAGCAGCCACAACTTCCTTGGGCAACCTGTTCCAGTGTCTGACCACCCTCACAGTGAAGAACTTCTTCCTAATATCTCATCTAAACCTCCCCTCTTTCAGTTTAAACCCATTTCCCCTTGTTTTGTCATTAACTGCCCTTATGAAAAGTCCTTCCCCAGCTTTCTTATAGCCCCTTCAGGTACTGGGAGGCCTCTATAAGATCTCCCTGGAGCCTTCTCTTCTCCAGGCTGATGTTTTTAAAGCAAGACCAGACTAAACCAGAAGAAGTGCAGAAGGATCACATAGGAGAATTTTGTCCCATCTGGCATCACGAAACACAAAACACCAGAGAGTTTGTGGCTGTCACCAAGGTGCACTTCCAGACAGGCAGATCCTGAGATTTCACTGCTGTGCCATCTGCAGCCGCCAGTCTCAGCCCCACTGCCACATCTGGAAGGATGTCACATCTGCCTTCTGATGCCACCAGCCGTCCCCAGGGCCCTAGACTAAATCCTTCAGTGAAAGGCTCAAATAGAGACAAACGATTCACTGCAAAGCAACCAGGTGGGGAGAGAGGAGAGGATGGGGTCACTGTGGGGTGGCCAGAGGGCTCCAGCCCCGGGGGGTGACCCCACTGCACAGACCCCAAGGGGATGAGCCCCCCAAGGTGTGATGGTGATGCACCAGGCTCAGCAGGGTGAGCACCCCTCTGATATAGGGTGGTTGTGACGCACATGCCCCTATGGGGAGGTTGCAATGCACCAACCGCCGTGGGGTGAGCACCCCACAGAG
>NW_010298695.1:0-382 GCF_000700745.2 Antrostomus carolinensis | reverse complement strand
TGCATCAGCCCCTATGGGGGGGAGCCCCCCACAGAGTGACGGCAACACACCAGTCCCTATGGGGAGATTACCACTCTATGGGGTGACAGCAACCCTATGGGGTAACAGTAATACATCAGCCTCTATGGGGGGGGCTACCACTCTACAGGGTGATGTAACTCTATGGGGTGAGAGCAATGCATTAGCCCCTATGGAATGAACAACCCTATGGGGTGACAGTGATTCACCAGCCCCTATGGGGTGACAGCAATGCACGAGCCCCTATGGAGTAAGCAACCCTATAGGGTGACAGCAACCCTATGGAGTGACAGTAATGCACCAACCCCTATAGGATGAGCATCTCTATGGGGTGACAGTGACACATCAGCCCCCGTGCGGTGAC
>NW_010298694.1:1272-4742 GCF_000700745.2 Antrostomus carolinensis | reverse complement strand
AGCCTTTCCCTCATCCACTAAGCGGGTCACCATGTCAGAGAAGGAGATCAGTTAGGCAGGACCTGCCGCAGGACCTGCCTTTCATAAACCCATGTTGACTGGGCCTGATCACCTGGTTGGCCTGTGTGTGCTGTGTGATAGCACTAAAGATAATCTGCTCCATCACCTTCCCCGGCACCGAGGTCAGACTGACAGGCCTGTAGTTCCCCGGATCCTCCCTCCGGCCCTTCTTGTAAATGGGCGTCACATTTGCCACCCTCCAGTCAAGTGGAATCTCCCCAGTCAGCCAGGACTGTTGGTAGATGATGGAAAGGGGTTTGGCGAGCACCTCCGCCAACTCCCTCAGTATCCTGGGGTGAGCCCCATCTGGCCCCATAGACTTACAAATGTCTAATTGGCTGAGCAGGTCTCTAACCGATACCTCCTGGATCATGGGAGCTTCATTCTGCTCCCCATCTCTGGCATCTGGCTCAGGGGGCTGGGTACCCAGAGAACAGCTTGACAATGCTATTAAAGACTGAGGCAAAGAAGGCATTAAGTGTCTCGGCCTTGTCCTCATCCCTCATCACTATTGTTCCCCCTCCATCCAGCAAAGGATGGAGATCTCCTTGGCTCTCCTTTTGTTGTTAATGTATTTGTAGAAACATTTTTGGTTATCTTTCACAGAGTTGGCCAAATTAAGTTCTAGTTGGGCTTTAGCCCTTCCGATTTTTTCTCTGCAAGGTGATGGAGCTAATCTTCTTGCTGGGTGGCAAAATGAGGTGAAACAGCTCCAGGTTGTGGCTTGGAAGGTTCAGGCTGTACAGCAGGGAAAAACTTGGCTCGGGGGGTAGAGGAGCACTGAACAGGGCACCAGTGTGGCTCTGGGATCCCCATCCTCAGAGGCTCAGGATTCCAGTAGACAATTGTGCTGTGATTTAGCAGCGTTTATGGGACTGCACATCCTAACATCCCAGTAAATCACACCTATGTGCTGGTGGTAGCTTATACCCCGCTGGCTATGTACATCCCACCGACCTGTTAGAACGAGTCCAGAGGAGGCCACCAGGGTGATCCGAGGGCTGGAGCACCTCTACTGTGAGGACAGGCTGAGAGAGTTGGGGCTGTTCAGCCTGGAGAAGAGAAGGCTCTGGGGAGATCTTATAGCGGCCTCCCAGTACCTGAAGGGGCTACAAGAAAGCTGGGGAGGGACTTTTTATAAGGGCAGTTAATGACAAAACAAGGGGAAATGGCTCTAAACTGGAAGAGGGGAGGTTTAGATTAGATATTAGGAAGAAATTCTTCCCTGTGAGGGTGGTCAGACACTGGAACAGGTTGCCCAGAGAAGCTGTGGATGCCCCCTCCCTGGAAGTGTTGAAGGCCAGGTTGGATGAGGCTTTGAGCAACCTGGTCTAGTGGGGGGTGTCCCTGCTGCTGGCAGGGGGGTTGGAACTGGATGATCTTTAAGGTCCCTTCCAACCCAAACCATTCTGTGATTTTCATGTGGATTTTTTGCAGCAAGAGAGCACAGACCCTGTGTTTATATTTGATAAGTGCTTTTTGCTAAATTTAGATTTACTGCCTGGTCCTGAAGGACACTCATCAGGACTACTGGGTGTTGCTACAGGACAAGGGGGATAAAACTGGTGTCTTGACTTTTTGCTGTAATAAAATATCTTGCTGTATAATAGAGGCCCAGAATAATGAGGAAAAAAATAGGCAAACCTTTTCCTGCTAGGGAAAGTGCTAGGGAGAGCAACTTTGTTACACAGCCCTTCTTAAAAACAAAAATATCCCTAGATGTTTTGACATGAGAGTATAAAGTCGTTTTAAAATTAACAAAACAAAACAAAACAAAAAACAAAACTCAAAAAAACCCCAACCAAAACAGTTTACTGTCTTGCAGCACTACCATCTCTTTTCAACAGTTCTGGAGCCATAAATCAATAAGCTTAAAAAACATTTTAAAATATACTGGCTTTCTCAGCACCATACAGGCAATATGACTCTGGGTCTTGGCCTGATGCATAGCTTGGTTGATGTGCAGAGTCTCATTGAAGCAATAAACACTGCAGGGTGTGAAGGATCAAGCCCCAAATGAGTAATTACCACATTTTGAAGTGGAGGAAGTCAGCGTCGGTTGTTTCCAATAAATTATCAATTCTTGCTTTTCTTTCTGTTTATCAGAGGTCTATATATGTCTATATATCAGGGCTCTATATATGTGCATATAGCAGGGATGCACTTCTGAACTAAACTGTCCTGTGCCAGGAAAGGGCTGGGGCCAGGAGCCCAAAATGCAGCTCCCAAGCTGAGCTCATTCTTCCAGTGTAGCCTTGGGCCATGTGGTCCTTGATGTGGCCGTGGGGCTGAGCACAAACAAGCTCATCTGCAGAGGGACCTGCAGGAAGGGTTTTCTACAGGGAGAGAAGATGTGAATTTGGAAGTTGATTACCCAAACTGCAGTTAATTGCATGGTACTGCTCCAAAGGTAGATTTAGATGGAGAAATAGGGTTAACACTGAAGAGTTCAAGAAATTGTGCCTTCACCCTCCAGTTACTTTCCCAATCTGAGTCTCAGTTACAGCCTATTGAAATGGGCCTCCATAACAGTGCTAGACAAAACAGGTAAGTTTTAATAGCAACTAAAAGTCATTGACTGTCATCTGAGAATTTGCTTTTAACTCTGTTTCAAGATATCATTTTACTGTGTATTTATTAAGAATTAATGTGCCTTATTTTAATATAACTTTACGGAGAGAAACTGAGTTGTGGCCAATTTAATATTGCTAAAGTAGTTCAGCATAACCATATAATTTAGGTAATTTTTTTAGTGCACATGCAC
Organism: Antrostomus carolinensis; assembly: GCF_000700745.2. Classification (NCBI taxonomy): domain Eukaryota; kingdom Metazoa; phylum Chordata; class Aves; order Caprimulgiformes; family Caprimulgidae; genus Antrostomus; species Antrostomus carolinensis. The sequence goes on along the minus strand of NW_010298694.1, from coordinate 1,918 downwards.
CAGCACCTTTAGTTCTGTTGAAAGATTATTTAGGTACTGAGGGTTTCATAATTTCAATGAGAACTGAAGGTTTCAAAGACACTTGCAATACACGAAGATGGGAACCAAAGGTTCCGAGACTGCAATACCCAGCAGTTGTTAGTTTAAAGAACACACTTGTGAACGCACTGAAGAAGAAGATTCACAATTGTGTGCTGAGTTACAGTGTTAAGTCAGGCTGAGGCATTTAGGGCCACAAAGATGATGAGGGGCCTGGAGCATCTCCCAGTCCCCAGAGGGATTGGACTAGATGATCTTTTGAGGTCCCTTCCAATCCCCAACATTCTGTGTGATTCTGTGATATGAGGAGAGGCTGAGAGAGCTGGGACTCTTCAGCCTGGAGAAGAGCAGACTGAGAGGGGATCTGATCAATGTCTATAAATACCTGAAATGTGGGGTCCAAATGGATGGGGCCGGGCTCTTTTTGGTGGTGCCCAGTGACAGGACAAGGGGCAATGGGCACAAGCTGGAACAACAGAAGTTCCAGACAAACTTAAGGAAAAACTTCTTTACTGTGAGGGTGCCAGAGCCCTGGGACAGGCTGCCCAGAGAGGTTGCGGAGTCTCCATCTCTGGAGATGTTCAAAACCTGCCTGGACACTTTCCTG
>NW_010298694.1:0-1254 GCF_000700745.2 Antrostomus carolinensis | reverse complement strand
TTTGGCGGGGGGGTTGTACTGGATGATCTCTTGAGGTCCCTTCCAACCCCTACCATTCTGTGATTCTGTGTGTGATTTGGTCAGAGTTAGTTCATGTCATGGTTTCAGTTTATACAGCAGCTCTGTAACTCTGCAATCCCAAATTTATTCTCTGTTTAATTACTTCAGTATTGACTACCTGTTTGGTGTGAGGCAGATGTTCCTACTAATCAGTGCCCTTTCATGGCTGAAGAGTAGCACAGATCATAGAGGTAGACTCTGACAGCACAATTGCTTGTTTTAGGAGAGAACTGGTGTTTGCTTGCTTTGGGCTTCACTCAAAGCTGAAGCAGGGGAAGGGAAAGACTTTTTTCTTGACTTCTGTAGGTTCTGCAGCTTTCCTGATTAGTGGTGTTTGCTTGTTTCTCAGTCTGCAAAGCAGATAGGATCTGATGGTACATAGTAATATCCCTTTGGGTAAAACCAGTAAATGATAAATATTCTCACTGCTCCATCTATATTCAAAGGCAGCAGTAGCAATGATGAAGAGGCAACGCCCTGGGCTCCCAAATATCTTGGGGAATGTCATCGCCCTGCCTCTGCGTTGGCTGGGATGAAAGGCTTGTAGTGCTTTTGTGTGCAGATGGCAGCAGCTTGTCATGGTAATATCAGTGTTTGAATCTAAACCTGAGCTGGCTGTACAAATTCATTCATTTTAAGTACGAGGAGAGACAATAATGAGATTCCCCTTCTCGGTGTGAGTGACCCAGATACCAGCAGAGTGTTGTGTATTTCGGATGCTAACACGAGTCAGTAAAACACGGCAGAAAATTTCGTGAGAAATAGAAAACGACAGTGATCTTGATAGGTTTGGGGTGTGGAGACAGGACGGTTTGAAAAAAAGGCTGATTTTTCACTGAAAACATCTCTGCATGAAAAATGTGAACCGTCTGTGCCTTCCTGTACTGAAAATAGGCTTCATGAAGTCTGAGATCCTGATGCCTCTTGGTATCTTGCTTCAGAACTTTGTAGTTGTCCCGTGTGCACCTGGAGCTCGTGGTTTGTGTGTTTGCCCTCAGCACACAGTATGCTTGGCCTGTCATCACCGTTATGCTACGCAGGAGCTTCAATTTGTTGCCGCCCTTTGACTTTTTGAAAGCTTCAGAATCAATAACTAAGCAAATTAGGCAGCAAAACTCATTCTTTATGGTTTCTCCACTCTGCTCAGAATATTAGGAAAACAAACACCTGAACCCTTATGTCCCGATCCGATGT
>NW_010298693.1:0-4214 GCF_000700745.2 Antrostomus carolinensis | reverse complement strand
AGGGGCTGTGCTCCCCGCCTCGCCTTCCCCTTTCTGCCTTCTCTCGCTTCTCCGCCCTTGCCAGACCTCGCAGCTGAAGCTGCCGGGACAGAAGCATCGCTCACTCCCCACCTCGCTGCTTTGCAGAGCACTTTATGCTCTCAGGGCCCCCGTTAGGATTGGGGACAGGATCCCTCTGTCCTGGACCTGCTGCAACGATCACCCTGGGGACGTTGTTCTGATGCAGGTTTAGGCTGTAACATGTTTGGTACTGTTTGAAGACACGTACGTTGTCATTGACATCGGAGCTGTCCAGCTGGAAGATCTGGCTGCTGGTGAGCACATGACCCCACATCTGTTACAGTGAGGATGTACCATGCTTTCTCCTCCCAGTCCAGCACGCCTATGGTCATAGGACAGCTGCTCCATCCCTCTCATCATTTTTGTTGCCCTTCTTTGTTTTTGCTGCAATAGATCCATCTTTCCTGTCGTGAGGACTCCTGAGCTTGATGCAGGACTACAAGTTAGGGTCTCACCAGAGAGTAAAGTGCCAGAATCATCTCCCTCAGCCTGCTGGCTACGATGCTGGTTATGTAGCCTAGGCTGGATTTTCTGGCTACGAGTGCACAGTGTCAGCTTATTGCCAGTTTTTCATACAGCAGCACTCCCAAGTCCTTCTTGGCAGGGTTGCTCTCAATCCCTTCATCCTCCAGCCCCTATTGATACTGAGGGTTACCACGACCCAGGTGCAGGACCTTGCACTTGGCCTTGTTGAGCCTCATGGAGTTCACATGAGCCCACTTATCAAGCTTATACAGGTCCCTCTGAATGGCATCCTGTCCCTCAGGCACGCCATTCGCACCACTCAGGTCAGTGTAATTTGTGAATGTGCTGAGGGTGTACTTGATCCCACTGTCTATGTCACTGATAATGATATTAAACAGTTCTGGTCATCACCCCAAGAGGGACACCATTCATCACTGATTTCTACCTGAAAATAGAGACATCGGCCACCAGTCTCCAGATGTGACCATCCAGCCAATTCCTCATCCACCGAACAGTCCATCCATCAAATCTGGATCTCTCCAGTAGAGAGAGTAAGATGTTGTGGGGGAACTGTATCAAAGGTCTTACAGTGATCCAGATAGATGACATCAGTAGGTCTTCCCTTGTGCACTAATGTGGTCACTCCATCATAAAAAGCCACTAGGTTGGTCAGGCAGGACTTGTCCTTGGTGAAACCATATTGACCATCTGAAATCACCTCCCTGTCATCCATGTGACTTAGCATGGCTTCTAGGGGGATCTGTTCCATGATCTTCCCAGGCACAGAGGTAGTTCTCATTGTCCTCCTTTGTCCCCTTTTGAAAAATGGGTGCACTGTTTCCCTTTTTCCAGTCACTGGCAACTTCACCTGACTGCCATGACATTTTAAATATCATGGAGAGTGGATTTGCAACTACAACAGCCAATTCCCTCAGGACACCCAGAACCATCTTGTCAGGTGCCATAGACTTATGTATGTTCAGGTTCCTCAGGTGGACAAGAACTTGATCTTCTCTTACAGTGGGAAGGATTTTTCTCCCCGAGTCTCTACCTTGAGGCCCATCCACTTGACAGTTGTGAGAAGAGAGGTTGCCATTGAAATCTGAGGCAAAAAAGTTTTAGTACCTCAGCCTTCTCCTTGTCTCTCATTACCACTGTGCCGGTCATGTTCATCAGGGAGGGTACATGTTCTTTAACCTGCCTTTTCTGGCTGACATACCTGTAGAAGCCCTTGTTCTTATTCTTTGCATCACTTGCCAAGTTCAGCTCCAGCTGTGCCTTGGCCTTCCTGAACCCATCCCTACACAACCAGGAAGCATTCCTATACTGTTCCCAGGATACCTGTCTCTGCTTCCACTGCCTGTGCATTTCCTTCTTGCCCTTTAGTTTGACCAGCAAATCTTTACTCAGCCATATCTGTCATTTGCCTTCCTTTCCTGATTTCTTAGCCATGGGGTTCAAGAGGTCTTGTGGTCTCTGGAAAGGGTCCTTAAAGATCTGCCAGCTCTGTTCTGCTCCCTTGTCCCTGAGAGCAGTTTCCCACAGGGTCCCACTGATTAACTCCTTAAACAGCTGGAAGTTTGCTTTCCTAAAACTCAGAGTGCTGATTTTACTCTTTGCCTGTCCCATATCCCATATCTGGACTGAGAGCTCCACCAGAGTGTGTATATCAATGTAGCCCAGGCTGCCTCCAGTCTTGGTGATCAGCTCACTTGCCTTGGTGACCAGCAGGTCCAGTAACACATCCCCTCTGGTAGAGCTGTCTATAACTTGGCCTAAGGAATTATCCTTCCTAAAGGGCACCTGTGACAAGCCCCTCTGGAAAGCTCAGCAGTGTGTTCAGTGTCTCCAATACAGGAAACAGCCTCCCCCTCTCACAGGGTAAAAACCACAATAAACCATCGGCATATGAACTGCATCAGAGACATGAACCCACAAGCTGGAACAACCTGAGAAGCAGCAGTTTTACACCAGGAGGTGCTGGTTCCTTGTGATCTCAGTAAGACAGACACACCAACTCTCTAAGATGTCCTTCACAACTCTGTTTATTATTCCTCACACTATTGGAAGACAGCAGCATAGATAATCCTATATCCCTTTAGATGTGAAGAACCCTGAGCAGAGCAGCTTCACACAGGACTGCAGCCATGCACAGCATGCCAGGCAGACCCCAGCCATGGACAAGAAAGAGTGCTCCTGTTTCAGCCATTCAAGCCATTATCAGACTTTCCTACAAGACAGTGTCACAGTGTGTGAGCCAACACAAAATTGGGAACGCAAAACCTTACTTTTTCTGTATTTATCCCTTTGTTCATTAGTGATACGTGCTAGCAATTGCTCTACATTATCTTATAGGTCATAACATTGCTCTGCTTGAAGAGTAATTACTTCTTGTGCAATCACTTTTGCATCTTGTAAATCCCCGGCTTCCTTCTCCAAGTCTTTCACTTTAATCCACAATGCAACATTTTCACAGTGAAAAGCTCTAAGGCTGGTAGCTAACAATCATCACAATCTCCCCGAGAATTTGCGAGAAGAACCTGATACTGCTTTCATGGCAATCCATTTATTATCTCTCTCTCTCTCTCTCTCTCTCTCTCTCTCTCACCCTAGCAGGGACTGAGCTCCGCGGTGCCAGCGTTCCCACATGCCTCTGCCCTGGGTGCTGCTGCAGAGATACACCCGTTCGTGAGGTAACGAACATAAATTTGCTTTCTGCATTTTATCCATGGTTTCTGTGGTTGTTCCTGTGTCCTGCCTGTGTCTGCTCACACACACAGTAGAACAAGTTCCCACGCAGACTAGTTGCTTGCAGGTGGCTTTCTCACCAGTAGCAAGTGGGAGCTGCCTGCAGGTTTCTTGGTTACAACGAGTGAGTTCATCCTACTGACCAGGGATTTGTGCACCACAGCACAGCAAAAGCCTGAGTCTGAAAGGTGGTCGTAACAAGGTGAGTGTTAGTCTCTTTTCCCAGGTACGAAGCGATAGGATGAGAGCAAATGGCCTCAGATTGTGCCAGCAGAGGTTTAGGTTGGATATTAGAAAACTTCTTTTCACCAAAATGGTTGTCAGCATTGTCACAGGCTGTCCAGGGAAGTGGATGAGTCACCATCCCTGGACATGGTGCTTAGGAACTTTGTGTAGCAGAAAACCTGGCAAGACTCAGTTAATGGTTGGACTTGACAGTCCTAAAGGTCTTTTCCAACCCAAATGATGCTATGATATCTACCCAGGATAGTGGATCATTCAGCTTTGGATGTACAATGGTCTGCTGTTCCCCATCACTACACCACCTGGTCCTTAGGACTTACCTTTTCATCAGGGTCTTGCAGAAGGGATGGCTGTCATCCTCTGCATTTCCCGAGAGTGAAGCCTCTCCCGGGTGGCAGGTTTTGCTCACACATTACCCACATCTGTGGCTCCCCCAAATACTTCCCCTAAGGAACACCTATGCCGTCTTCGTGCCATCCATCACTCAAAACATTTAGCATCCAAGTACTTTGTAGTCAAACACCTCCCAGTTGCCATCCACAGTTGGAGCTGTCAGGAGAGTTGGATTGGTCTCTCCCCCACCTCGCTGATTTGCAGAGGACTTCGCACAGCCAGGGTCACCGTTAGGGTAGAGGCCAGATTCCCCTGACTTGGATCTAACTGGGCCCCATCATTGTCAGAAGCTCAGTGCTCAGAAG
>NW_010298692.1:0-2528 GCF_000700745.2 Antrostomus carolinensis | reverse complement strand
GCACCCAGCGCTGGCTGCCATCTGTCCCCAGCTCCTGAGGGGGTGAGAGAAATGATAATTGCTGTTTTCCACCATTAGTATTTGGTATTTAACAATGATTTTCTCTACTCCTTGGGAAACAATAGCATAAGCAAAGAGCAGAACCTATATTCTCTGATTAAAAAATCCAGTATACACCTACCATCTCTGGAGCTGAGCAGAGCAAGACGGCTGCTGGAGCACAGAAGCACTGAGCAGTTCATCCCACAAAGCTTTGTCCAAACAGCAGCGAGGTGTTTCTGATGCCTCATTTTCATCAGAAATGAACCCTGCAGCTAAATGAGGAATCCTACCTTGACTTTTCGATTGTTCTCTGTGGGACATAACAACCCTGAGAACATCCACTTCCATCATTTTGATGACACTGAGCCTTTTAATCAAGCACCGCCGTTTGCACGGACCGCGGTGGTAGTTACCTGTTATAAATAGCTCGTTGCCAAAAAAATATCAGATGGTTTCTGCACTATTTATCTTAAGAAGACTTAATGAAATGAACATCCCGGCATTAACGGAGGAGCTATTTCAAAAAGGGTGATCTTTAGAAAGTTCAAGGCACTGTAAATCATGGGATAAGCTGTTTAAAACTATATAATCCTGATATCTTGTGCACTGCAATGTGGGTGGTGGTAATGAAAGCAGAGGAACTCTCACTTTTTCTGCCCTATTCTCATTTATTTATGATTTATTTATTATTTGCACTCAGCCCTTCGCTCTGCATCCCTGTCCCAGAGGCAGATGGAGCAGATCAGCACATTGTGAATGACCTGAAAGTGGAAACCTTTCTGGTTTGGAAAAACAGACTATCCTGGACCCGAGATGCACTTAGCAAAGAAAAGGATTTTTGTGGCAACAAACAATAAATGTGGAAAAAAAAAAGTGCTGCTGAGATCCCAGTACATCAACACTCCCTGTCCTCTCTGCTTTCCAAAAAACAGAGGACAAAAAGTGAAAGTGTCTTTGAAGAAGCCCCGTTAGCTCCGTGTGGTGGGTCCCAAGCAGGAGCAGGCTCAGCAGCACCTGGGAACGTGGACCAGGAGAGAAGGTGACACCACAACAGTCGCAGGGACACTGATGCCCGAGGCAGGGAACAAGGGCATGGGCTTCATGGCAACATTTATTGTCAAATTACTTGGATCTTTTTTGGGGGGGTTTTAGCTCAATTCACAGGGATAGCAATTGCAATAGTCACATCTAATTAGCTCAGTAGGTCTTCTCTGAAATGATGGGGAGAAATTATTAATTAATATCGGTACACGCTGTTGACTTTGCTGCATAGATTTCACATGCAGCGTCTACTCGTTGAAAGCAGGTTAGTGCCTCACCACTCAAGTAGCCAAAGTGGATTTGGGTACACGTCTTACAAGTGGATAAAGGAAATAACACTGACCAGATGCCAAACGACAGAAAAGATTAATATCTGAATTAAAAAAAAAAATGACAATGAACCTTGTGGGTCCTTTCCAACTCACAACGTTCTATGATTCTATAACGTATTCCTAATTATAAATCATTATATAATGAGGATGATCCGAGGGCTGGAGCACCTCTCCTATGAAGACAGGCTGAGAGAGTTGGGGCTGTTCAGCCTGGAGAAGAGAAGGCTCCGGGGAGATCTTACAGCGGCCTCCCAGTACCTGAAGGGGCTACAAGAAAGCTGGGGAAGGACTTTTCATAAGGGCAGTTAATGACAGAACAAGGGGAAATGGGTTTAAACTGAAAGAGGGGAGGTTTAGATGAGATATTAGGAAGAAGTTCTTCACTGTGAGGGTGGTCAGACACTGGAACAGGTTGCCAAAGGAAGTTGTGGATGGTCCTCCCTGGAAGTGTTGAAGGCCAGGCTGGATGAGGCTTTGAGCAACCTGGTCTAGTGGAAGGTGTCCCTGCTGCTGGCAGGGGGGTTGGGACTGGATGAGCTTTAAGAGCCCTTCCGATCCAAACCATTCTATGATTCTATGATTAATATTAATCCAACAAAAACAGAAGACTTGAGGGGGAAGCATGATGGAAAAGGTGGTTATTAGTCTTTATTTATCCCCTTTAGGACGATAAACACTCTTATTGTCTCCTGAGTCAACCTAATTGCAACTGGAAAACGGTTGCCATGGATGCGGCTAAGGTACGAGGATCGGCACTTTCTATGTTTTTAATCTGTTTCAATGGTTCTTTGTACGACACAAGTGGAAGCACCGCTGGAATTCAGATCAAAACGAGCAGTTAACCCACAGATGAGACTCAGCCGCTTTGCAACCCGACAAAAGCAGAACACAATGGTTTTTAGATCACTTGCAAACCCTTTTGTTGTACTTCAGCTGCTCAATCAGCAAGCGATGCTCTCGGGAAGGGAAAGGGAGCTCTGGTGAGGATGCTGCAGGATGGGGCAGCCCTCTCGTTTCTCCAGCCCACAGATCTGGACTGAGGAGCAGCGGGCAAGAGTCAGGATATAAACCAAAAGGTGAATTTCACAGAACCCCAGAATGGCCTCAATTGGA
>NW_010298691.1:59207-91809 GCF_000700745.2 Antrostomus carolinensis | reverse complement strand
GCCAGGGCTGAGCACCGCTCTCTGGATCATAGGAGATAACTGATTTCTATCCTGCACAGACAGGCTTACAAATGACATTTCTTTTGCTGAGGCAACTGACCTTGATCTGTTAGTGGAAAAAAAAGATGTTTCAGGTCTTCTTCCCCTCCGCCCCCCCCCCCCCCCACCCCCCCGCCCCCTTAATTGTGTTTTGAAGCTTCAAAAACTTTATTTAAAAATAATTAATAGCTGATTTTTATCGTCAAAAAAGTTTAGGCTCATATATACACATGTATCTATCTCATATCAGATTTCTCCACACATAAGCACAGAATCATAAAATAAACCACGAGAAGATAAATCAGGCACAGTTTATACTGAGAAATCTCGATCAGGATTGTGTACATATGCATGTCTGTTCATTTTATATGGGAATGTATTAATATATATTAATGTATAAGGTAGCATACCTATGTAATATGTATAATGTACTCCTGTAATATGTGAGTAAACTCCAGCCATCAATAATCTGGCGTGAGAAGTTGTAACGGTTTTCCCCTCACTGCAGCCAAACACAACTCCTGCTGCAGATAATTCTTCCCTTTCACCCTATATAAAGACAAGTTTGAGAGCTGACCTTTAAATTACCCACACGGTCGAGTGGCTGGAGGCGTTTTGTCAGCATTGGAGGTTTGCCTCCGGAGACCACAGACATCATCACTGTTACTTTATCTCATGTATTTGGGTATTTAAAATCAGAGTAACTTGAAAAAATCGGGTGTAAATGTAAATACTGCCTCTTTTGTAGATAGCTCATTTGCAGTATAACGACAAGAAAAGTATTTAATGGGAAGAAAATTGATAAAATTAAAGAGTAACAACAAAAGTTCACTGTCATAAAAAAAATCACCTATGGCCCGTGTCTTGCAGTCCTCACACAGCCCAAACTCTTTGCTCCTGTAGAAGCTTTGCCTGCATCACTGCTTGCCAAAATCCTAATCCAGTTTTTTAAAGATAATATTTGCTGCCTTTGTTAATCATATAACATTTCATTATATATGCATTCTAATAATAATAATAATAATAATAATAATGATGATGATAATAATAATAATAATGAAAAATAAATCTTGCCAAACTCAAGACCACTAATTATAATACACTAAACTGCCTGAGGACATATGTTAAAATTAAGATGGTAGTAAGTATCATACAAGCTGAAATATTTCACAGTAAGGGGCTACAAGTAGATTATTTTCCCTGTTATATAACCATTTTTTCAAGTTAATGAAACAGTTATTTCTGTTAAATAATCATAGCTAATGCTTATAAAAATTGCATAGTGTCCCTGAGGACACTAAAACAAGAGGCTGATCAGACAAAAAATAAAACTAGTCAAGTAGCTTTGTGTTGTGCTGGAATCTGCTAGAATAAAAAAATCATGACACTTCCATAAAAATTTTTGTAAGTCCATACAATGTTTTTCATCTGGAACATAGGATGTACTGTTAAGATTTTCTGAATTCCATCTGTCTCTGACTACATGACTGTAAACCTAAAAGCAGGTGTCAACAAAGGGTAGTGCCCACTCACACTCCAGCTCCAGACTGGTTGCGTTTGCTCTCCAAGGGACAAATCCACTGCCATTTAACTCACTGGAGTCTGATTTGCATTCATGGGAGCTGGATGAGGCCCTGCTTGCTGGGAGAAAGGTAGGTCATTCTTGCTGTGGCACGTCACTGATTTATACCAAAAACTAGCTTGTCGCTAGACAGGGGGACTTGCTGGGTGCACCGCAAAGCAGGTGCTCCCTGACAAGGGCACCTCTCGGCCGCTGCGGTGGCAAGCAGCAAGTGCCCTGGCCTGAGAGGCTGGTGAGTGAGGGGCTGTGGAGGCCATGGCAGGGATGCCCTCACAAGCCCACCTGAACTGCCTCGGATTAGAGAGCAAAAAATGAAGGAGATGCTGGGAAGAACTGAACAAAATTGAAAGTCCAGGGATGGGATTTACTGTTAAGAGCACTTGGCCCTGCTGTTGATTGCACTTATACCCTGGGAGGACATCTTTTTCCTCCAAGAATTACTCTGTAAAAGCAAATAAGAACAGAATCCAGCTCCTTCCTATTTGGTTCCCCCACCTCCAAGCAGAGGCCCACGGTGCTGGTTACATTTAACCCTTTCAGGTACACGGTGATCGGTTTATGATTCTGAGTTAGATGTACTTTTCAGGGATGCCACCATGGGCTTTGACTGTGCAGTGCCACGCAAGGGTGGAATCCTCCTCCTGACTCAGAGCACACAGGATTTCAAAAAGTTTCACAGGATTTAGACCTACTTTTTCTGTGCCACGCTTTGTGAATCTGGCCTTGTGTGTCTGTGATACAACACACGTACGAGTGAATTTCGGAGGTATGGTGACAACAGTGCTCTGTTAACTTATGTGTCCCACCAATCTATTCCTCATATCCACATGATTTAGGGAACCTTGTTAGTCTTTTGAAAGCCATGAAAATGGCACTTAGTTGGTCTAAATATGACAGATAGGAGTGTCTTATTTTTCCTTCTCCTTGTGTTGTATCCCTTCACTGTGAGAAACCTTATCTGAGTGACCACTCTTCAGATACAAGAGATATATTTTTATTTTACTATCCCATGATGAAGGCTGAGGAGAGACAACCAGAGCTTCTCCAGCACCTTTCCCTCCTGGCAGCCAAATAGAGCAAGTCAGAGCAAGGCCCAAGACAGAAAAGCCCAACTGAGAGGCTGGACTCACTCCCCTTTTCCATGTATTTCTGGGGGCAGAGCTGTGTGGAGGAGCACCCCACAACTATAGAGAAGCACCAGAGGGTCTCTGTTTTTGACTTCTCTGTGGCTTTGCAGGGACAAGCCCTCCTGGACAGGCATGGCCTTACCCTTGCCAGAGCCATGTCCGGCAGCCTGGGACCACCCTGTGCCCTTTGGCTGTTGCAGATGGGATACCCTGATGGCACTGTTGGAGGGTCCACATGGCTCCCTGTTGGGGGAGGCATCAGAAACCCATCCCGGAGTGGGGCTGGCACTAGGCACAGCCACCCAGAAGGCAGGTGGTTGTAGGCCTGGTGGTGTGATCTACGGGGCATTGCTCCTCTAGCTATCCATACACAGGCCAGCAAACCTTGCTGTGGTGTTGGGCATGGTTCTTGTGTGGGAGGTGTAGGGCAGATGAAGAGGGTGAGAGTGAGTCCCTGGGGGCCAGCTGCCTGGGACACAGCCAGGTCCGAGGTGGGAGCCCTTCCCATGGGCACCCTTCCCTTCTCCAGGAGAAGCAGCAGCTCCACCCAGGAGATCAAGATCAGGCTCCAGCTGTATTTGAGGTTATTTCCTGCAGCTGTTGCTGCGCCTTCCATCCCCACAGTCCCAGAGCCTCCCTTGATGGCGAGGTGCCCATATCACACCCAGCATCAGGGTGAATGCCTTGCCTGCCATGTGATGACGCACTTTGGGGACAGGAGGAGGAGAGTGAGCCCTGGTTCCCACACACGGGCCAAAGCTTCCTCCTTTCATCCTTGCCATAAACTGCTGTGCTGAGGCACAGCCTTGCAAAACCCTGGGCTGTGGAACCCACAGTGCTGCTGGGCTGGTTTGTGAGGAGCTTCTGCTCCATGAAGAGAGGTTTCTCTCATCAAGTCTTCTTCAACTCTGCTTGGCCCCGACACAGGCTGATGGGGCAGGGGATGCTATTGCAGCAGCAAGGAAAGGCACCTTGCTGCTGGCATCTGGTGAGAGGCAGAATGACCCCAGATAGGAAGTATGAGGAGAAGGGCAGGGAGGTGGTGGGGAGAGGCACCCGCTGGGGCTCGTCCACAGTCACCACAGCCCTGGCAGTGTGGAGCAACCGGCTGTGTAACGCCCCTGGTGCCTGCAAGCCACAGCAACCCGTGCCTGCCGGCTTTCTGATGGGGAGCGGGTGCCCTTTTCATATGCTACTGGAAGTATTCACTTCCTTGCTGCTCTGAAGTCTTAACTGAATTTTATTATCCAGCCCACCCTCACTGAATGATGCCAAATCTGCATTTTTAGCTATAAAAAAGAACCTGCATTTGACATGCGTATTACAGAAAAGACCCAAAAACATTCCTGAGGTTTTCTTCAACAAGAATAGTCGGACCAGAAGCAATTTAAATCTAATTTTTGCAAATATTTATGAGCATGCACACACACACACATGATTTCCCAGTTATTAGCAAGTGTAATAGATAAAGATACCATTAATTATCTGGTTATATATTTGATAATCACATTATCTGTGTAGAAAACTGTTATTAATGGAATCATCAGCTGTTTTCTTACCTTTTTACATTGTATCATAAAATTATTTTTTCACCTAAATACATGTGCAAATTAATCAGTTTTGTTGGCTTGCCCAACTGTAACCATTTTTTCAGTTTGGATAGCCTCAAGTTCAATATATTTATGCAGAGTTTTCAAAACAGTTAGAAAACTGTTACTTACCAACTGATGTAAGTCCATGTTTTACAGATTCCTGTATGATGGCTGTGTGGGAACCAGAAGACATTATTAGGTGTAAATATACAGTACCCTTGGGTGCAAGGTGTACAGCATTGAGTACAAAAGAGGTGCAGCCTGTAAACTTTTCTGGCCTTGAGACCCAGGCTATAATAAACTTCAGTGAAAGTCGGTGTGATGAACAACAACAAAAAAAATATCCAAGAATTCAGAAAGTAACAAGCATGTCTTTGAGTGGACTCTGTACTTTTTCCAGCATTAGTGACCTGCTGTAAACCATGTATCCCATTTCATGATAGTCTCTAATCAGAAGAATTGGAACTTGTGATAGGTTTGGCACCATCACGTGATTTTGTACAGCTTGATAAGAGGACCCTGTTATAAAGTGACAGCAAAAGAGATAAGAACTCTTGGCAGATAATGGCAGAGAAATGATTAACCTAGAGTGGAGAGGTGCTATGAAGCCCAGAGAGTGGAAGGTTGTAAAGTTGTGGGGTCATAGGATCATACTGAGTGGATGAAAAGCCATACCAATGTAAGTGTAATGATTATAAACTCAGACTTGTGACCTGTCTTCTTGATGTCATCACCTCTTTGCACAGTGGACAGCAAGCATGGTTGTTTTAGCTTCTGTAAACACTCTTTGGATGGCAAAACAAGCAAGCATTAATTCCTTAAAGGAGGCTTCTGAATGTGCTTGGGATTCCACACTCGGAGTAACAGCACCAGCAAATCTCTGCTGGTGGTTTGTCAGACAAAACCATTTTATTGCCCCAGTCCCCAGGCTGGAGAGTAGCGCCAGGTTGTAGCCGTTCAGTTGAAAGTGTGCTCTGCTTTCTCACTGAGGAGCTTTAGAGCACGGTTAAACATTGATATCCCAGGATTTTCCTACACGGACAGTATTGCGCTCACCTCTAAGACTGCGAGGTACAATACCTGTTCACAGCATGTCAAATACCTGCCAAGTGTTTTGCAGTAAATAGTTATCACAAAGGTGGGCAGCTGTGTAGAGACGACTGGGTGATTTTTCAGCTGGACTGTGAGCAGGTCAGGTTCTGCTTTCACACCCGCCAGAGGAAACGCAGGGGCACATACGCCAGCTCCCTGGCTGACACCGTGCTGCATTTAGAGCCGCCCGAGAGCGATGTGGCTTCTCGTGCTGCAGTGCCACTGGCAGCCTTTGCAGCTGTAGCCCAATAGATTAAGTCTGCATACACTTTGTGAGATCAGACTCAAGCCTGAATAATCAGATGATATTTGATATTTCAAGTCTCTTGAAAAAATAGAGAGAAGTTATTCCACTGTGGGCAAGATCTGAAGCCTCTTGAAGTCAGCGGGAATTTTTTCTCTTTAAATTCACAGAGGGCTGTAAAGCAGCACATGCTCTGTTATATACTTTGTCACGATGGTTAGACTTTGATGATAAAGTGGCAGACAGGTTAGCTCATGCTCAAACTGAACTGCTTTTCAGGCTTCTCCTGGTCAGGACAAGAGCTAGCGAGGTCTGAAAATGGGGTTGATGTGGCAAACCGTGCAGTGATTTGGCCTTACAGCCAGGAACCCTGAGCTGTCACCTGGTCAGTGCAGTACTGCCCCTCTGCAGAACCCCTCCCAGCAAGGGTGGCAGGCTGTAGAGGGAAGGCCTGATTTTCCAAATTCTTGTTAATCAACTGCATGTGCATTTTGTATGCTTTATTTACCATGCTGGAGTGTATAAATCAGACATTTGTTCACCCAATTAACGTCACTCATTTTGTCTATATGGTACATGCAGCAAGTAAAATAATACAGATTTGTGCACCAAAAACTCCAGAAATCAGGTTTCTCTTCCTCTTTTTTACACTTGTAAAGTGAGCAAATGGTACCAAGCTACCTCACAGCAATGCTATGAATATTATTGGCTTGCAATGTGTATGAAATGTTTTAAACGCAAAACATGCTATGTGAGTGTAGCTTTCTATTTATTACAGAAAAAAATTAATTTACAAGTCTGGTTAAGCAGATACTATGAGCATTTTTTTTCAGGGTCACTGATATTATCTGAGTGAAAGCTGGAAGCCAGCTTTTACACCAGATTTCATACAAACCTAAAGAATTGGATTCTCTGTCTATTATAATTCATTTGGTCATCAAATAGATTTTCAATTCTGTTAATAAAAAATGAAAACAATCATTTTTTTCCACCAGAAAAAGCATGTCTTTGGAGACTGGGGGTAAAATAAATGAGTAATGCTGCAGATGATACTGCAGTTAGAAACTTTCCATAGTGTCATCAGAGACATTGCTGGAGCACTGTTGGCCCATATGCAAGAGTCTCTATAAAGGAATCTGCCGTATGTGGGGGAGAGAGATACTAAATCATAGGAAATATAAAGAAACTTCATGCTTTTGGCTTCAAACACTATCATTCCTTTCCTTTTTTGCATCAGTATCAAATGTCAGGGTCACTGAAAAATGTTCTTTTTTCCCTTTCTGATACTTTGTCTCCATGGATAGAGGAATGTATGCCAGGTGCATAACCAGACAGGCTTTCTTTGCCTTTCTTTGTACCTAGTCCAGTGGGGGAAAAGAAACTCATAGGGAAACTCCAGCACAATCTGTATCAGCCTGTGATCCAGCAGCTCTGGATGTTTAGCAGTGATATATTTGGGCCTCAGCTGAAAAAAGTACATAAGGTTGTGCATAATGAGGCATATGAGTTGTACCACTCCAGCTAAGTACCTGCATTTATGGCTGAGTACTTTGCTTGATCACGAATTTTGAATTGTAGCTGTTCACGTGGAAGTCCCTGGTAAAGCAGCCGCTGACCTTACTGAGTCTTTCAGGAAGATAATTAATGGAAAAACATTTAGTGTCCTTTTTTTTGCCAGTTCTTGTATGATGAAATTGTCCCTTGTTTGTCCCACAAAGAAAATGTACCTGATTTCAAAAGCTTGGCAACAATCCCTCCTTTGACTCTTGCACATCAAATTATTTTGCAACCATTTACCATTAAAATAGAGTCAGAAGGAGTTTCTCCTCTTGTGGGCATTTTCACAAGTGGCATTTCATTTGAGCACATAAGGGTGTTAAGAAACAAGCTCTGGAAATGGATTGACAAATGAACAAAATCTCATTTTCAAAGAGATTAATTTTCCTGCAACATTTCGGTTGTTGCTCTTCTGAATCCAGTATGTTCCTTGTCTTTCTTTGCCATCTCAAGGTATTGTCACCTTTATTACCAATACATCTCAGAAAAAATAAATGTTCAGCCCAGCACATCAAATGAGGGACAGGATCCTTGTTCTACTGAAAGTCCAGGGCAAACGTGGCATTGACCCTGGCATGGTGCCTACCAGGCGTGAGCTGTCTGCTCCTCGGAGTAGTCCAGTTGGTTTCACCTGGAGGTTTGCTTAGGTGGAAAGAGATTTACAAACTCTGTTCTTTGTTCTGGAAATCACTCTTTAAAAACTTTTCTTCTGTATTTCAGTTATTCTAATATTCCTCCTGATCTATTACAGACATTTAAAATTCTTTTGGATGCTTCATTGTATTTTCTCCACCTTCATGAATTTTATATGTGCAAAACCAAGGCTCTAAAAATATAGTTTTATGCCTTTTCCTAGTAGTTCTGTAAAAGAAATTAAGAGAATTTGATATATCTGGTGATCTTCGCCTTCTGGGTTTTTCAGTGAAGTAATTACAGCACTGAAATGTAAGGTTCTAATTTATTAAGCTATTTGCTTCAGTTGATTCTCAATGTCTGTTTAGTCTTACAGAATAACCTCACTATTGCATGTCTTGTTAGTTTTGTTTTCTTACACATATATATATTTTACATGTTTTATTTATCACCTCAGTGATAGAATGTAATGGCATTAAAAAACGTTTCATCATATGCTACTCCTTACTTGTGATTTTCAGCATATTCAAATGCAACTCTGGTGAGCAGAAGCATGGTAAGTTCTTTGTGAGTGTTCAAAATGCAAACTGTTTTCCCTGATTTAATTAATCAGAATATTTTAATCTCTCATATGTTTCTGTTCTCTGTTTGGATGACCACAATTTAATATGAACCATATTTGGAGATGACTAATGAATTGTAGGAATTATAAAATTGCTTCCTGTGGCTTTTCCCTAATAACTACTTACAAAAATTTATTTCAGTGAGTGTTTCTGCTAATAAATTAGTATCTTAAAGCTTCAGGACTGCTTAGGAGGAAAATTCAGTTCTGTGCAGAAGGAAGCATACAGTTGTGGATCACATAAGTCCTCTTTTGGCCTTAACTGAAGAAGTAGCATGAGCTTTGGTGGGACACAGATTTAGTGCTATCTCTCTGCACTTTTTCTTGGTGTGAGAAATGCTATCTAGAGAAGTTTTATCTGTCTGTCTATCCATGTAACTAGCTTCAATTTTAATTTCTTGCATACCTCCTTTTCTTCAATAATCTAACTTATTGGCATACAAAGAGAAATTATATTAATTAGTTACGCATGGAACCTTTTCAAAGCTTATCTAGGAGATATTCATTAGAAATGGGAGCAGAGTGTTTGACTTTGTGAGAAAAGAACAGATTTCTGTGAAACAAGCAGGGGGAAATTACTTCCACATACGTAGCAGTAACAGGTGTTGTGAACTCATCCATCACCTCACATAGCACTCAGGTGCAGAAAATAGTTTCTTCTGAGAACACTATTAATAAAATATCAGGAATGTATTACTTTGGAAAGAAGAGAGGAGAAAGAGAGGAGAAAGAGTCTTAAAGTGGATCTTAAGTGGAAATTAAAACATTTTGAATTTGGTAGCTAGATTCTCTGTTTTTTTCAAGATACGTACATATGTGCAGGGATTAAACTGTTACCATCCCTGCCCCTCCAACCCAACACCTTAGCCTGAGGCAGGATGAAAATACCAAGTCTTATCTGAAACTAAATCCTGAAATACTCTGAGTGCTCTGATGAGTTTCCGACTAATTTCTACCCCTGAAGGAAGCTGCAAGTGTGCTACACCGCACACCAACTGCCTTTGCTTGAGACCATAGAGTAAGCGTGAGCTGAATGCTGATGGAAGGTGAAAGACTGGCAAATGAAAGCAATTCAGAGTGGCATTTCATGTCTAAGCAGAAAAAGTCTCCTTACTGAAACTCATTTATTGAACCAGAAATGTCTGGACACTGATAAACTGCAGAACAGCACATAACACACGCTCGATGGGCTACCTTCCAGCTGGAGGGAGGAGGAATCAAGGCTTAGGGCTCAAGCGGTGGGTCAGGTCTGGTGCAGAGGAGTGCTTCCACTTCCTCTGTCTTCCCAAGGAGTAAGTGCAGAATTTTTCCCAATTTCAAAGCTGACCTTCACTGGGAAGAATACTGGACATGAGAGAAAAGTAGGGTAAAGGCCATTCAGAAATAAGGATTTCTGATCATTTTATTAATAACTGTGAGAAATGTAGCACCTGGCAGGAGAGATAAGTGGATTTTCCTAAGCTTTGTTATAGGCAGGTAAATATTGCTCTGGTTTATGGTACTAATAATTAAACAGAACACTAGTCTTTCTCTTGGCAATTTAAAATTTAAGGTGGTTGTTTTCTGGAGGCATATGCTCAATTCTGAACAACAGTAACTACTTCAGATGTAAGCTTCATAATAAAAAAACGTATATATTCTGTCCAAAGGATGTATTTCATAAGCATATATAACACTGAAGAAACACAGTTTTTTCATTGTCTTCCAAGTCATCTAGGCATCACTCTTGGTAAATATTGGAGTTCTTAAAAAACAGAACAAGTAGACTTAAGATCTGAGAACTACTTCATTCCTTCAAGAACATAGTCTCCCTAGTGCAGTTACATGAATAATAGATTAGTATAACATGTTAATTAATATTTTTATATATATTTTTTACAATGTGCTCACAGTTTGTTAGGCAGCATACTTTAATTTATATGCTTAGACCACAGTAAAAAATGCAGATGCCTCTGGAATTAGGGTGCGTATAATTCTGAGGAGCCCTGACTTTCAGGGAGCAGCTTTAAATCAGACTGTTAATGCATCTGCAGTGGCATGCAAATCCTTAGCTCCCGTTCAGCCATTCTGTTTGTGTAGTGCCTAGACCAAGTTCTTTGTCACAGACTAGAGCTTCTGGGTAGTTCTACCACATCAGGAAATATGAACAGGTGTTCAGGTACCCTTATAAATGGTAAACTCACATTATTATAATCCTAAAACTGTTACTCTTGCTTTCCTCTGGTCACCACTGCCTACCCTCCCATTGGACTGAAGTGCTTTTCCGTGGTCCAGACAACAGTGTGTACAATTAAGATGGAGATCTGATCACAACCTCTGGAAAATACTGTATTACAAATATATACATAGTAATAGATATTTAATGGGGTAATAGTAGGATGACAAAAAAAAAACCCAACCAAAACCCAGCTTTTGTCAGGGCCACGAGGTCACTAACAGACCTTAATGACCTTGATCAGCTTCACCTGGGCGCCCACTCCCCACCCAGGGGCCATGGGCTTATTTAAGCTGCAGCTGAGGCTTTAGCCCTTTTCGTGAGCTGTGCTGGATGGGAGCATGTTCCTGAATTGCTCTTTGGATTTTTTGGTTTGACATCAGACCTGGCTGTTTTATTGCTTTCATCCAAAGACCATTTTGATAGGACTTACTGCTACTCGACTTGATCAGCTCCTGTGCCATGAGACTGTGCTCTGTGGGTGAGTTCCTACCCGGTCTGTGTTGTTGCTGCCTTTAGCTCCCAGTTTGCCTCCTCTTAGGGTGCAGCTGCCCCTCACTGTTCCCTGACAGCTTTTGTAGGTGCTCTCTTCATCCCTTTCTAAGAATGGGTAATAACTATTTCTATAATGAAGCATAGGGACTTGCTGTGGACTTGTGCAGGCTTTTCAGTTAGAATATGGAGACTTTTCAAATAGCAGTCTGATTGTCTTAGGATTCTCCCTATAGATGTGTAGTTTTGGGATTTTTTTTCTTTTATAAAGGGGGAAGCAGTTTTGCTTGTATAGCTCAAAAGGAAGGGCAGCTCAGAAGAACGTGTTCTTTACCTTTTGGTGGTGTCTGGACAAAGCACCACCGACCTTCACAAGACCTTGCTCAAAAAGCTTGCACCAGCTCCAAACCAGGTGGTTGCTGTGTGGGCACACTGCCCTTCTCAGCCCCTCACTAGTTCCTCCAGAGGGGTCAGAACATTCATCCAGGTGAAAAGTTAGGGCTGGGACGTGTGTAATGTGCAGCTCAAGCCTGTTTCTGAAAAATAACCTGTACCTTGTGTTACCATTAACTAACTGCCGTGTTTGGTACTCATGCATCAGTTGATGGGAGGTGATGACTGAACAATAAGTATTGATTTTTCATTTCATATTAACGGCATGGCAAGTTCTAAATCTGATAGTAAGGGTAGGATGCCAGTGTAGACATTCTTATTTGTCTGTAACAGAAGTGTCTTCTTGCCTTTCCTGCATCCTTATCTTGTATCTCAGAGCTGTATGGAGTTCTCTTATTAAAGCATCAGAGTTTCATAAAGTATAAAATATACACAATTTTCTGATGATTTTCAGTCTTGGAGAAAACATCCATTAAGTTTAAAACAAATAAATATACTGGATCAATTATTTACCCAAAGCACACCGAGACAAATGACAAACACTGAATGACAGAAGAGGGATGGAATGGGGTGGAAGTTCTTTCTGATTCAAGATGAGCACTCAGGTAAATGTAGAGAGAGACTGACTTCAGTTGGTGGAGATTCCAACCAGTTCTATAATTTTCTTTATAAAAAGAAATAATGAACTAGAATCCTTTCCTAACTTACCCTGGTGATAGCTACTGTAGTCCAAGTCACTGACACTGTAGTTATGTAAAATGTTGGGAAGGGACAAGAGCTGAGACTTTATTATTCTGAAGTTTCAAAAGTTTGGAAAATGTTATGTGATTTTACAACAGACTCTAGGATTTTTGGCAGGAAGTCAAGAATTTCTGTATCATTTCTCCTGTAGTATCAGAAACTAGCACAATTCAAGTGAAATTGTTGTAGCTTAAAATGTTGCCACAACATGAATAAAAGCACATTTTGTTACTTCAAACACAAACATCTTTATCTTTTGCTTCTTCGTTCTGTTGCTGTCTGATCTTGTTCCCTCTCCCATTTGACTTTAGATCTAATTTTTTTCTCTTAGCCTGGTCCTTCACTGTCTTTTGTTGTGGACAGTTTTCCTCTGGCTGCTGCTTCCCATATATGTCTAAAATCTTATCTTGGCACCTGCGCTGAGAACCTTCTGAAATGCAGATGTTGAGGCTGTTCCCAATTAGGCTTTTGTGCTGCTTACAGTAATGGCACTGCTGCTGTTTCTAGAAATTATTCCTTTATATAAAAAGGGGTACAGCAAATATGCTACATATGCAGCACTAATGTAACAGGCAACATTGGTGGCCTAAAACTGTACTCTTGTGCTGTAGTCTTTGGAAGAATAAGGATTGCTTTTAACCTTTGAGTTTGTACTATATTTCTTCACCTCCTTTGATAGCATTTGTCTCAATTGCAGCATGGTATTTGGATCCATATGATTTTGTTCTGCTGGAAAGTTCCAATCCATGATGTTGTTTCAGTTCCTGAGTCCCTCTATGCTAGGGGCTGTTTGGACCACTTTCCTGATCTGGCCTATACTGAAAGCAGCTGCACAACCTGTCTTGTGGGGAGGTTTCCTTGAGCAGAACAGTCCATGAAGCTACAGCCTCAGTGGTACTGCCACATAAAAAGGCCCTGTTTATTTGAAAGAAACCAACCAACCAAAGAAACCCCCACCAAACAAAAAAACCAACCAACCAAACCCAAACACAACAGCAAATGCTAAAAAGCTTTCACTCTGGGGCTTTATAATAGATTCTTATGGGATTTGAAGCTAATCCTGATCCTATTGCAAAAGGTCATTTGTTGAGAAAGGCTTCAACTCAGCCATGTCAATATGTCTAACTGCCTCATACATGGGAGGTAATTGTGTTGATAACATCAAAAGTGAATACACGTTTATCATATCTGAAAGGTGTCTGTTGGGCTGAGTTCTATACAAACTTTACAAGAAGGTGTTGTATCTTATCTGTGAAGCATCTTACGTGCCTTGATTACTATCAAAACAACTATGAACCCACTTCATATATTACAGTTTGACCAACCTGCCCAAAATCTAAGCATCCCAGGATTTCCACAGCTATGTTTTTGATTCTGTCAAACCGTTTTTGAGATGAGCTGACTAGAAAATACAAGTTAAACATGTTAAAACAAAACCTTGAAGAAAATTGAGGTGTCCATGCAATACTTCTGTGTGCACAAGGAAACTCTGAGACCTGGCAGTTTCACAAGTTGGACCTGTAAGCCTACAGCTTTCTGCTTATGGAAGGTAAAAATAACCATCTTTAAAGCAGACAGACTAAAGTGGCTGGATGGTGAATGAGGTGATCCTCACTTAATCTTATTTGATTTCATTACCCACAATGTTTACAGCTGTCTGCAATGTGTGGTACTTTGTACTTCTCCTTAAGCCTCAGTTGCTTTTATACTATTGTTCTGAGAAGCCATTTAGACAATTTTGAATCACTGTGATGATATGATTCAGTCTTATAGTCGCTGCAAAGCACAAAGGCCCTATTGTCCTGCCAGGTTACTGAAGTGTTGTAAAGGAGTATTTCCTACCTGTAGTTTTGTGGAATGGTTTGTCATGCTTCAAGCATGCCACACAAGAGGAGAATCCTTAATACAGTATGTAACTTAGAGATGAAGCCTACTTGGTACCCTACCCACACAGTGTGAGCATGCCTTTAGATAAGGCACCACTAATGCAGTCTACATTTCTTCACAGCAAGTGTTGTATTTCCAGGACCATCCATTCGCTTCATAAGTGAGTACACTCGGTTCACTAGTAAGGAACCAGCTTTCATTAGATATATTAATGGTTTTATTATGGTCTAATGGTTTTCACAAAAACTTGCACCAGTTTTACAGAGGTGTGATGTTAAATTAGGACTGCATTGTTGGCAGATGGGGTTTCTGTTGACATTTTAGTAGAAAGCAGGTGAATTGTCATCCTGGCTAACCCAATGGAAGTACATCTGAAAGCTGAATTATACTGATTTGTCAACGTTTAACATCGCAGCTTTAGTTCTATTCATCCTAAAACTATGTTTGAATAGGCAGTCATGATAATAGAAGGGAAATTTTAAATGGGATGAAATGTTATTAACTTAAATTCAGAGAGTGTCTTGGGGTGCAATGGTGGTGATGGGTAGGAGAAGACAAAACCCTTTCCTTCTTCCCTTAGAAATCTGGACGTGAGCAGGGCACAACTCTACCTCGTGCTTCCTGGATGACTGGGCGGAGACATCCCTTGTGTACCTAAAGAAGCAGCCCTACTCTCACTGTATCACAGGTATTTTTACAGGCAATTACATGATGTTCTGTGGACTCTTGTATTTCTTATTCTCTATTTTCTCTGGACAGTTTGTTTTTTTTTTTACTTCGAATGTATTTCTCCTTCTTCTTTGTAGTTATCAAATTAATTAAATCAAATCTTTATTGATGTTCAGGAAAAACAATAGTGTTCAGCAATGCTGTTTTCATTAATATAAGCAGTTTCTGTACAGAAAGGATTCAGCCCTGTT
Organism: Antrostomus carolinensis; assembly: GCF_000700745.2. Lineage (NCBI taxonomy): Eukaryota > Metazoa > Chordata > Aves > Caprimulgiformes > Caprimulgidae > Antrostomus > Antrostomus carolinensis. The sequence continues at coordinate 76,673 of NW_010298691.1, read as the reverse complement.
AATAGGGAGGAACTGTTCTGTCGCGGGGTTTCCTGTGCATCTGTACTAAAGTGCAGCACATCTCATCCTATTGAGGGAAGTGCAACAGCTGTTAGAGACAACCTGTAATGTGGAATAGAAAAAATGTCCAGATGACTGCATAAGAATTTATCATACTGGTATTTGTATTGACACAAACAATTTTATAACCCAAGCTGTCATGAGGGGCTGCCCTATAAGAGTGAGTACAATGAGAAGGCAGAGTAGTCTGTTGATACGTCTTTGTTACGTAGTACATATAACATGCACTGGAGTTAATTTGAAAAGTATCAAAAGTACATTTTTAATTGTGTGACATGATTTGTTTTACTGGAAAACTCCCCAAATAAGACATGCATAACAGTGTATAACATGTATGAAGTGGTTAGAATGCTTCTGATGAGCTTTATGCAGTGTTTAAAATAATGATTCCACAGGAGGTTTTTATCTTATAAAATATTAGTAACATTACACCCAAGATCTACTGTGATTTAACATCATATTATTATTACGTATTCCTTCTCTGTCTATATGACTGTGCAATATCAATTAACTACTCTTCAGGTAGTGTCATTCAAAGGAGTTTAGTTAAAGTCAGTATTGAGCTATGCTGATTCACACTTGCTGAAGATCTAATCCAAGGTTCATAAAGTGCATTGAAATAAGAGAAAACAGGTACCACAGAAATCCAGAATTACATCAGTGAGAGAATGGAAGGAAACTCTTCGATTTTTACCAATGAAAAAGACAAAAGTCTGGAAGAAGGTCTTAGGCATGTTATAACTTTAATCTGCAATAACTTCTGTTTTTCTGGTATCAGTTCTGTATTTTGTATTGTAAAATGTCCTGCTTAATTCAACTTAATCCCTCCACTCCAGATTAACAATAGTCTAACTGGTCCTCTTGGAATTACAGTTGCTAGATCTTGGGCATGAATAGAGTTTCCTAATAAATAGACTGAGGCAAAAGTATTTTAGAAATACTTAACTATAAAAGGCAGAAACTGTTTGACATGCTACTCATGCTTTCAAAATGCTTGGTCAGAAAAGCCAGCTTTATCATGCTTGGTTTTGCTGGGGCTGGAGGGAAGGTAAGGGATGCACTTCACATTGCAAACTTGACGGACACTCCTACATGCCACCATGATACAAATAAGTGCAAAGAGGAAGATGTCTCAGTGGCACACGTGGTAAGCTCTGTCAGACTTGGGGCCCGGCTATCCTTTCTGCTTTTGCTCGCAGAGTATCTGGGAATTTACTTTGGTTTGAGAGCCTTGGCCAGAGAGCTTGGGAGCCAGATCAGGAATGATGTCTATTTGAACTGGCAGACAGTGAATGACTGGCACTGAGCATAAGTAATCTGTGTTGTGAAGCTTTAAGGTGCCATTAGTTTTGAAAAAGTACTTACTGTCAGTATTCCTGAAATACTAACTTTTTGAGGCATAGAGGTCTGTCCTTTTGAATATTCTTGAATAAAGCATAAGGTAATCCCTCTTGTAGGCATTATGCATGTGCATCCCACAGTGAAAAATGCGTGTCCTTGGGCCTGGTGGGACAAATTCTTCCCTTGGTTAGATGAGAGAAATTGCAGAGTAAAGTCATAGCTGTTGCTGATTTCTTCAGTGCTCAGTGATGCAAATGAGAGCTGAATTCATCCCACTGCCTATATCTGATATTTTGCACTGTGCTGAAACTTACCCACATTTGCAAGAATGTGTCTGTGTAGTATACATTTCCAATTTTAATTTTTGAGCCATGCGTAAGAGGCTCCAGGGAACAGTGTGTACTGTCAGCAGAAGTTATCTTTTTGATGAATCAGGCACATTGTTTGTACCCCTGCATTTGATAGACGTGTTGTAATAAGGTCCTGAACTGCTTACTGTGTCTTTATGTACCTTCCCTCTCAGCAGTTGTAACTATTGTGCTGCTTGACCTATATTAATGGTACTACAAACAACAAGTTTAACCATTAACTTGTGAGCCCTGTTTAAATGGATTTTTCCAAGAGATGAGAACTGAAGATTTAAGGAGGCAAAAATTAAAAAGAGGGCTACCTGATGTGCAGTTTTTCAGTGCTTACTGATCTGATGTGGAGAGTGGGAAAGAATTAAAAGACCCAAGAATAAAACCTAGCATCACATTATTATTGTCTGAACGACTAGTGCCATTCAAGGTATGGAAAAGTGCTATCTTAGATGTTTTGTTCATTAAATAAGTTGTGCATTTTATCTGTTTGGTTATTCCAGTGAGGCTTCCTTGCTGTATTATCTATATCCACACATACTCTGTAGCAAGAGCAGGCTGAGGGGGTACACTGAAGGGAGGAAAATATTGCCTGCTACTGTTGCCTGTGAAAAGGGAGGCTCGTTCTTGGTAACTTGTGAGGAGATAGTGAAAGCTAGAAAGAGTCTGAGTGAAAGGAGCCAGAGTCAGACTAGTGCTTTTGCTATAGCAAGAGCAGTCTGAATTAGCTTGATTTAGTCAGGCTGCATCTCAGAAACTCAAGTTCTGTGCACAGAACTTGAATTTTAGACCATTTAATAAAAGCTAAAACTCTAATTTCTGGTGTATATGAGTGCATCACCTCAGGAATAAGCAACTGTGACTGATCCATTGTAACTACCCCATGTGTGCACAAAGCCAACAGCAAATGTGTGATAGTTCAATATCTGGTGTGATTTGAGCCTCCATGGAAAAGTGATTCTGTGTCTCCAAGTTTGATATCAGTGACTTTTGACTGAGGCCTTTAAAGAGTGGGCACGCAGCAGTTAAATGGGGAGGTGGTGAGGGGGAGTGGTATGCTCTGGGGTAGCCTGCCAAAACCTCTGTCTACCCTGATAAAGCCGCCTCATCTTATGCATACAGGCATTTAAATCTGCTACTGTTCTCATTTGGTGGTTACCTCTCCCTCTGCTGGGATTTCACCATTCTGGCTTCATATGTATGTGCCTTGTGCAATTGAATAGTGTGTGTCCTGCTGGGTTCTGGTGATTGATACTGCCAGAAACCTGTGCTTTAGCTGAAAGTAGCAGCTGATATTCATAGGTGCAAGTGTCTATGGTTCATTCTCTGCAGCTGAGCTGATCTTGGTCATTGTTACGACTGTGAATTAAGCATTAGGTAGCCCTGTGCACATAATCAAACCTGAGGACCTGAATGAAAATCCCTCATGTTTGTTTGAGATGCTGTTGCAGAAACAGAGAATTGCCTATTCTACTTCAAGTGCAGCAAAACATGCTTTAGAAATGTGTGGAATTTGTGTGTTGGTCCTTCTTCCAATGTGATTGAACTGAGGTGAGCAGAACTTTATCTGACTTGTCACTAATATAGATTTTTGGTTGAAATGGGTAAACTGAGACAAGTCTTTGTCATCCCCAGTCTCAAGAGTTGTTAACTGAGTAATACCCTTTGGGCCTTGATTTGAAAGTTGCAAACAGCTTGGTAAACATATATTTAAACCACAAAAAACTTTGTAATGGGAATGGAAGCAATGAGCAAAACTATGAAAAATTTAGTGATGTATAAACCAAGTCAGGGAGGGAAGCCCATGATCCTGGCTGCCAGACTTTCCTAACCAGTGACTTTGATTCTGGCTGCCAGACTTTTCTAACCAGTGACTTCCTTGTCTTTCTTGGATTCCTAAAGAAAAAGACGCACAAAGTCGACCTTATGAGGAAGTGACCTCAATTAGAGTCAACAGGAAAAAACAGAAACATTGGGGAAGACTTATTGGGAGCAAACAAAAAGGCAACTGTGCCAACAAAATTGTTCTTGCCTCTGGGTTTCTGTAGTTGCGCTTTTCTCTCCTCTAATGTCCATAATTCCCAAGGTTTCCATTTAAGCAAGTTAAACTGGTAAAAGCCTGTGTATAGGTGATTCCTAAGGGTTATTTCTGCTTACATGGTTTGTTATTCCTGAAATTCTACAGGAGTAAGTTTAGCTGAGGGAAATATGCTTTAAGGTTTGTACATACATGTAGTGGTATTAATTTATTTAATCTGAATTAGCAGGCACAGTTTTGCTTTACATAGAGCAAAGGTGGGAACAGGACAGGCCTTATGGCTACTCTTCTTTTTCCTTGTCTGTCTGTCCCTTCAACTCAAAGACCTATGTTCAGAATGAGGTCACAGCATGGTGATTTTGTTCTGAACATTAACTTTTGTTCTAGCAGCTGTGCTGGTTGGCATCCATGGAAGGAAATTTAGCATTTCCCACTCTATTGGTACAACAGTATGATTTTTATTTTACTCTGAGCCTGAGGGGCTATCTGGCTTGTAATCATGAGAGGCCCAGGCAGATGAGCTTTTGAGATGCTTGTTCACAACTCTGGTGAGCAGCTCCCTAGAGTTTTGTGTGTTCAAACTAGCTTACAAGTCTAGATTTTTTTTCTCCTTCTGGTGACTCTAGGTGGGAAGGCTTATTTACTCACTAGTTTAAAGCACCTTGTTTAGATGTTCATGTGTTAGCCTGATGGGAAGGAAAATTCCAAAGTTTAATAAACTGACCCTTTTTTACCAGTTTTCGGGTGTGTGCGAATTGAAAGAAATTTAGTCACAGAATGTGACCTGTACAAATATAAGCAAGACATGTTAAATGAAAGCAGCAGATTTAACTTAATGTCTTGATATAGCTTGCAAAACAGTTGTCTGCCAAGAAGAGTATTCTGTGACCCAGTGACAATAAACTGACACAACAGAGCACAATTCAGTTACTTTTTGCTTGTTTAGTCAATCTCTCTATCCTGCATTAAGTCAGTCTCTCTATCCTGCAGCAGCTATCATGATAGGACAGCATCTTCTAGTATCTTGATACTTTCTGTGCTAAAAGGTTAGTATGAGCTGTCTTGAGAGAATTTTCTCTTGTATGAGAGCTATAAACCTTATCTCAGTAAACAGAATAAAGCTGGCTAATGATCACTAACTTTATGTTCTTTTCTTTCAGGGGATAGGTTTGAAAAGCTAGTCATTTCTTTCAACAATACAAAAAGCATCTTAGAAAATAGTCTTCATTCCATATCAGTAAAGATAAGTAGCCTTTTTTAGTCTACTTATCACTTGTGTTCTCATGTAAAGAGTGTAAGTACGGTGTGTGTAGCTAGCTTGATGGATAGATCTCTTTCTGAGCATTTCTATCTCAAGCCCATGTTCTTCTTACGCAGATCTCCTATGGCACTTAATGTAAGTCTTACATGTCCTAGGGTTGTGTGATTTTATTTTTTTTTTATTGAGGACATATCAGTAGAAAAACTCATCAGAACCATCAGGGAGAAATGGAAACAACTTGTGTTCATTATGTGGCTGTTCTGAAATGGAGGGCTGCCAGCTGGAGGCAGCAATATGTATGTACAAGACAGCAGCTGGGAGGGCAATCTAAATTCCTTAAAAGCAGCTAGATGGTGCTTGTATTTATTGCAAACTCTGTGCAAGGTAAAGCTCAGGAGCAGGGAAATCTGTTGTGAGATGGTAAGAAAAGGATCATGTTTGCAAACAACTACATTTTAAGTAGTAGGACAAAGTGAGCATTACATCCAGATCTTGTGATCCCCATGTGCATGTTAAGCATGTTAAGAAAAAACTGTATAGGACCAGAGTGTCTCTATTTTTACCTAAAAGACTGAGACATAATGTCAATTATCACTGAAAATCAGGACTTTCTCCAGCTCAGGATATTTGGACTTTCAATGGCATTCAAATTGATGCACAGAAGCAGGTCTTTTACCCCAGGAAGCATTTTTTTCCTCAGCCTCACTTAATTGCTTTATCTCTGGACTTCTCAATGCTTACTTTCCCCCCTCTTATCACTTGCTCCTGCAAAGTCTCTTTTTATATAAGTTTCAACTATGCTCTTCACTCCAATGGTCGTATTTGTCAGTTATTTCAAAGGATGCACTAGTTTCTAAATGAAATAGTTCTGCTTCATTTGTTACCTTGTGCTTGTATCTTCTACCTTATGAACTCCACAGTACTACACACAGGTTATCAAAGGCTTTTCTATTAAATTATGCATTAACCAGAAGTATATGTTTACAATGTGTGCGTTTAATAGCACAATATTAGGAACATCTTGTAGTATAAGGACAATAGCTCAGTAAAAAGTGTATTGTTATGAGCTAAAAAACCTGAACTAATCAGGATTTGTAACTGTAAAATGAGAAGTTTGGATAGACAAGCCATGTGAATTTACAGAAGTGAAATGTACCCCGTGAGTTAAAATGTACCTGTCTTTGCGTGGGAACACACCTTGGACTCAATGGGGGTTTTACCTGTGTGAGGGTTGAAGGGCTGGAGTGCAGTTGCAGCACTATAGAACTTCAGCTGTGCCAAATTATGTATTTTGTAATGATTTGAACATTTTTATAACTGTTGGCATTTGAAGAATGTTTTAGTGTTTTTCTTCACAAAGCAATCACCTTTATCAGCATCCCATTAAAAGGGTGCTGAAAGCAGATGATGAATCATATATGGCCAAATGCTGCAAACCTCTGAGAAACAGAATTAAACTGCAGATTCATGAAGAGGTTCCTAAGAGGAGAATCCATTTATTTGCAAGCTGCATCAGGAAATGGAGATGTGGTGCCTGCCTCTGCTGTCTTATTAGTTGATTTTTAGTTGTATAGATGTAGCATCCAGGCATCCAAACCACTTTGTGTCCCTGTTGTTCTAGCTGTTAGTGTGTATGGTGAATATTAGTATTTACTCAGAAGTTTTTATGATCTGTGTACATGAAGGTAAAAGCAAATGTTACATTGCTTTAGTTTTTGTATATGGGCATGTACTATGTGATTAAGTACTTTACCCAAGTCCGAATGATATGGGGAGCTGACTTTGTTCTTTTGATTATGGTCTAATGTCTTCATCTGTAAGACCATTATGAATGTTAGACTCTAAGAGAATGTTAGACTCTAGACTCTAAAAGAGAAGAACTTTTTCTTCAGAAAATTGCTATTTTCATAACAAGTGGCATACTGCTTTGTAGCTCAGATCTTTCTTTGCCTTTTAAATAAGATTGTCACAAGACAGTGTTATTTTTATCACAGCTGATTTACTTGGTATATTTGGTCCAAAACTCCTGGTCTTGGCCATGTGCTGGCTTGCTTCCTGGCCATTCCTGTATTCCTATAAAATACATAATCCCCCCCAAACTTAATAGTTAAAATTGCAAGACTTAATTTCTTACCTTCACCCTCAAAATATGAAATGTTATTAGTTTGGTGGATACATTGTGGACACTGAGAACGCTGGTTGATCCTGCTCTAGAGTAGTGTAGATCCTGAATATCTCTACCTTATATATTAGCAGATTATGTTGTCAGGCTTTCCTGGTCCAGGGCTACTCATGACTTTGTTCCTTGAGTTGCCAGATGTGGTACCTGTTTTACAGCCGTGCTCATGGAAGGTCAGTACAGTGTCCCTTAGTGTGTAATGTGGGAAGTAGGCACCAAACCTCATACAGTTCTTCTACTCCTGCCCTGTTCTAGTCATGACAAGTTTCCCATTTAGGGAATTGCAGCTGGACCAAGGTGTTGAGGACTGAGGATTTGGGTTTTACTCAAATCCAGAAGAGGTCATAGTTTCTGTGACCTTGCATGGGACCAGCATCCTGAGACCATTGTGTTATTCAGAGCCATCAGAAAAAAAGTCTTCCTGGAGACATGTAAGGAAACTAAAAGTAGCAACTTTTACTGGAGAATAATCCTGAGTTGCCCCAGTGGTTAAGATATTGGGGTATGATAGAAGTGTACCCATACAGTTCATTTATTTTCTGGCAAATGTTATTTTACTACTTCCACTGAAGATTATCTTCTTCAGGACCCCAATCAGGCCAGTTTAAAGTTACTCTTTCATGACCCTTACTTAAAAAAATTGACATATCTTATTATCAAAGATTTAATGATGCTTTGAATAATGTTTTAAATATTTTATCTGGGGAATAGCCTGGATGTGTGTAGAATGAAATGAGCCAAATGGCTCTTCACAACAGCTGTGGTAAATGTACAAGTGATTTTGCTGCTCTGAAAACAGGAAAAAAACTCCTCTTGGGTTGCATCATTCTGGCTGGGAAGTGCTCAAAGTTATTGTGACAGGACTGTATTTTGAGCAATTGTCGGTGATTTGTTTTTTAGCACACAAAGAAAGTAATAAATCTGTCACCCTGAAAAATCAGGTTGTGACCTAAAGGAAGGAGCAAATTGTGGCTTTAGGTAAAAAAGAGTGACCTGTCTATGAGGGTCATTTATCATTATAACAAAATTGCTGGTGCTCTCCTAGCTGACCAGGAAGAAAGGCTGTGGTAAGCAGAATCGAGGGATGCAAGCATCCGAATATTTTTAACTGATCAATATTTTCAGGATTTACAAGCAGCCAAAAACCTGTCAGCATGTAGTGTGAGTGCACTGTGCATCTGTTCTAAGAAAGAAAACAAGGGAGAGTGGATTTAATTTGGCAATTAAAAATGGAATACATTTTAGATTTGACATAAATAGTTTAATTCACAACTGTATCTTGGTACAGATGCCCACAGCAGACTATATACCTCATATAGTGGTACAGAGAATAGGTATCAAACCAAACTCCTGAGAAGGCTGAAAACAATAAGGAGCAACATAAATATCTTCAAGGTGATGTTAGCATTACCTTCTAGTACTGCAAGTAGCACATACAAGGTGTCTCAGAACTCACTTGGAATACGTGGTTTCATTGTTTGAATTTAATAGTCCTAAACTGTTTTTGATTAAAAAAGAAACCACCAGACTTACTTTCTTAACCCCCATCATTTATTCTACATCATCCTATATGTGAATAGTTTTACATGTATCATAAAAAAAGGGAATAACAGGACAAGTTCAGTGCTGCAACAGAGGTTGTCAGATATTACATCCATTGCAAAATAGGTATTCTATGCATGGAATATAGGCTGAACATGTTTTGAAATAAAAGATTGAAAAGGTGTCCTTATGTCATTATTCTTAAATATCAAATCTCTCTCAATTAAAAATACTTCCAGTTAATGCTGGAAAATATTTTCCTGCTCTTCAGTTTCTCCTAGTTGTGAATTTTCACTTTAATCTGTTTTTATAGAGTTCATGAAAGCATAATAAAAAGAGTATGGGGGAGGGCAGAACCCAACACGATTTCTTGTAGAGTAATTTTCATGCCAATTTCTAATTTCTGCTGATTGCCTTAGTGCAGGAGTGTCTTATCAGACCAGAACATCCAATGCTAAAAAAACAATTCTAACGTGTTTAGAAAAGCATTTATGATTCAGGCTATCACCTATCTTTGGGCATTACCAGTATTATACTATATTAGGAATGCTTAACAAAGCCATTTTAATACAATTTATGAGAGCATTTTAATATATCAAGGCTGGTAAAGTACTGTACACTTTCAATGCATCATAAAGATGTTAAGATAAAAATAATGTAGAAGGTAAAATAGTAATTTATAATATGAACTATCTTTTTAATGCATATTGATAATACTCTGTTCATTGTGGCTTTATTAGGGAAATAATTTTAGCACAATTTTAAGCATAAATATAAATTCCATTGATTTATTCAGACTTGACTACATGACAGTGCCAAAATCTGGTGTAATTCTGTATCAAAATGCCCCGTTCAAATCTTACAACTGCAGAGGATCAGGCTGGACTGAAAGCCTTTAACTTAAGTTTCATGTCACTGAAGTTTCATGACTTAAGCTCTAAAAAGATTAGACTTTTTTTCAGCAATTCCTATACTTTGAGGAGTCAACAAAATTACCCTGGAAAAAGTATTCTTAACTTGTCATTAGATAGCAACATTCTAATTTCACTCCTTGAGAATGTTGAAAATTATCTTTATCGTCATGCATGATTTTTTTTTTCTACTTCTGATCAAAAGGAAGTGAAAAAGTTCAGTGACCAATATGTCTCAAATATATTTTGTTCAACTTTGGCTTTAAGGTTTAGTACAAAATTTCTCAGTGTGTAGTTCTGCTTTTGTGCTCAAGAATGTTTTTTAAATTGTATTTGATACATACCTATAAAATAAACTTAATTACTCTTCATGTCAGGTTTCCATTGACGAAAAACTGAATTAACTCTTTTCTATCTGAGACTCAGCCCCAGAAAAAAAGAATATGCCTAGTAGTAAGTTATTAATGAGGCTGGATTTCCAGAAAAGCTTTAATCTATTCTTTTTAGTTACTATATTATATATTCTGGTTTTCACTTTCATTAAAACCATTATTAAAGATAAGTTTTTGAAGGTGTCTTCCAACATTTTTGTGTCAATTTCTAAATTTTGAATCTAGGAAAATCTTGTCCAAGTAAATTATGGAAAATACTGACCAAAATTTTGTAGGCAGGAGATATGTGAAAGCCCTTTCCTAAATCTGGTCCTTTCATTTGTATCTAATTCAGTTTGTGGTTACAGATCAGTAAAGAGTTACATATGTAGGTAAGATTTCTTGTGTAAAGGTAAAAGCATAAAAATGTGGTTTTATTCTGGTGTCTTTTTTGGTATGTTCAGGCTTAATATCAATCTAAACCATGTTAGTATAGCTCTTGCGTGTGTTTGAACTAGGTAATTATATTTTCCCTTGAGCCTTGGGACTAGGCTGCCAGGAATAAAGGGTCTGGTCCACTGCTCAACAAAATCAAGGGGAGGTTCTCCTCACCTCTCACAGGTTACACTTCACTCTAACCAAAAAGAAGCCATGCAACACAGTAACTTAAGACTGCAGTGAGAATTGCTACTTGTGAAACTATGGAAGCAAGAAGCCAAAAAAAAATTACGCTGGAACAAAAATCAAGCTGTTTTGGGAAGAACTGAAGCATGGAGTCCTGTAAAAGAGTTTCTTTTGCTCTTTTACTCCCCTTGCCAGCAATAATTTTACTTTTTCCTTACCCCTCCAGATGCCTATTACTACCCCTTTTCTTCTCTCCTTTGATACTGTTTTCATTGTCAGATTTTCATCACTCTCAAATTTGAATGAAATGAACTTGTACTTAAAAAAAGAAATTTATTGTAGGAAGACCAACCTAAAGAGAAAAAACCCCAAAGAAACAAAGAAATTATTGTATATAGCTATTCCTGTACTAAAATGATTGTTTCCCTTGCTAATACTTTAATATTTGATTTTTAATCACTTCATAAAAAACTGTATATGGCAAAATTCCAAATTACAACAGTGAGGTAATGCACAAGTAGAAAAGAAACCTGTTGGAAAGGCTTCTGTGTTCATAAGCTATTTCACCATAAATATAGCTGTTTACTGTGATTTTTGGAATGAATTTGAGGAAGTTTTGTTTAGAAATGTCACGAGACCCTCTAAGCAATAATAATATTGTTCTGTCCATGAGATGCAGTTTGTATTCATTTTGGTGAAGATCTATTGCACTTTTTTTGGCTTTGAGTATTCCCTTAAGAATGAAGTTTACATTTTAGAAAGGGGCAAGATATTGAATTTGCCATGAGGTTATAGCAAGTTGTAGGCAGCAACTGAAGGAGATATATCTTTGCATGTGGAAACTTACAACACTTCTAATTTTTATAAGAGTATAAAACTTGATGCTGAAGCCTCTTTTCAGTTAACAGTGTAATGCACATTTTGGCTTGCTCTTAGCTGAGAATTATAGCTGAGATTGAGGAGTTATAAAATACAGGATTTATAAAAGGACAGAGCACGCACAACTTTGATGTGTAATCATGGTCAAAATTATTTGGACCTTAAATTATCGTCAAATGTGTGGATAACCCTTCCTTCACAGTATATATAAGTTAATACTATTAAATAGCTATAAACCAACAAATCAGACACTTCTTTACTTATCTAGATAAAATGTCAATAGTTCTGATTTTTCAACCTCCTGTTAGTACAGAAACCCCTTAATTGTGTCTGCAACAATACCATTGTTGTTTTGCTCATACTTATTAATCAAATTCAAAATTCTAATTTGCGATGCATTTTCCTTGCATCTTTTTTGTGCCCAGCAGGAGCCACAGATGTTGCTAACAAGTTCCTTTTTTCCAGATTATTTTTTACAAACTTTCTGAATCAGATGTGCTATATTACTAGGATAAAGGTAGCAGGTTTTGTCTGGCCAACTTTTAAAAACTGCTTGGATTTTTAAAACATTTTAGAAATGTGCTTGTATTGTGCACCATGGATTGGCACTTAGATGAGCTTGGGGTAAGCAGCTAATCAATTGTATCTGGATAATAGACATCAGTGATACTGCTTTGCAAGGTTTACCCTCTTTGATTTATACTAGGGGATTGTTTTTTATGTGACTTTTAGAATGTTTGTCACTGAATAATGTTTTTATGACCAAGCCACAAACACAAAGCCATTATTTCTTTTAAAGCTGTTGATCAACAGTTTGATTAAATTTGTACATATTTTGAGAGCATTCAGACTGGATGCAATGAACAGAAAATGCTTCTAAAACAATAGTTGTACTGGGCCTGAATTGCTGTTGACCATTACCTTGTACAGTCATTTACAACAAGGGGATGCAAAAATACAACCAAGTCAAAATGTCAGCATTTAACAGGCAGCCTGTACTCCCTTTATGCTGTTCTAAGAGTCTGCATAAACTTCAGTGCAATGGAGACTTGAGCCATTGTCCATTAAGCATCAAGAAATATTCAGCTAAGACACTTCAATTAATTTTTAGCCTGCTTCATTGGTTCTGAAGTGTTTAAAATCTTTACTATAACTCAGTTCCAGTGAAATGAAAAGGTATAAAAACTGTTGTGAAAATGAAATAAAAAGAAATGCACACCTGCAGTGGGTATATTGGTACATGGCTATCTTTGCACAGTGATGCTCTTGCTTATAAGCAACTAGTGTGCTATGTTTGAATATAATAGCAGATATTACTATGCTGATGAGCAGCTGATTACTTCATCTAGTTTTGGGTCCCCCAGTATGGGAAAGAATGGATTAAACTGGAGTTCAGCCGAGGCCATCAAGCTCCTTGGGAGTTGGAGCAGTGGTCTTGTGAAGAAAGGCTGAGGATCCAGGGCTTGCTTATCCTGGAGGGAAGGGAGGATTGTGGGGAGACCTAACAGCAGAAGGTGGAGCTAGACTCTTGCTGAGGTGCACAGCAGAAAAACAAAGGCTGGTCATAAATTGAATCAGGGGTTTTGGTGTGGATAAAAAGATAACAGTCAGTATGAGCATAATGAAGCAGCAGAATAGGTTTTTGGAGTAAACTGTGCAATCAGTCTTTGAGGTTTTCTGGAGCTGGAAAAGCCCTGAGAAACCTGGTCTGGATTCAGTACTGAAGCTGCTTTGAGTGGGAGGCTGGACAGAGATGCTCTGAGATCCCTTCCAGCTGGAATGATTCTGTGACTTTATTTTCCCTGACAGGATTAGGTGTTGAGATTTTTTGTAACTGTGCAAGGGATCTGGATCTTCCAGATGACTTTTCAGATGCATGCAAAAGCATTTGGAGCCTAACTGGGCTGTCTTTCAGAGGCAAATGGGTACTGAGGGCTATGTCCTTGGCAATCTGTTCTTGTCTTTAGCCTCATTTATCTGAAGGGTTTTAGTGAATCTACTAAACTCATTAAAATACACCCCGAGCAGGTACTCTGCCATTTGATGGCAGTGGAGAACATGAAGTCACCAGTGAGGCAATTGCAGTGAAAGCTGGCAAAATCTGTAGAAAAATTGCTCTTTTGGGTAAGTGATCAGGGCAAAAGGATGTAGGCATGAGGAAGATGTGATCAGGTTCCCTTTAATTATACTTTGGACTGCCAGGACTACACTGATAAGATAAAACCAAGACATTACAACTGAAGCAATGGAGGTTTCTTAGCCTGTGGCTTACAGTCAAAATTAAATGCTGTTTGAACTGTAGCCTTGAGGAAAACTACAGTGTAAAGTGAAGAGAACTACATGTTCCTCAATGCTATGCAGAGGAGGCATCACAATGAAAAACATTATCTCACTGTTTGTAAACTAGTGTTTTGTCTTAAATCTACCAGCGCACAAACTATACTGATGACCTTCTGCTGTTTGCTTTGGTCACTCTGGTCTTCATGTACCAGTGCTTGATTCAGCTCCAAAGCATCCTTCCTAACCAAGACATTTTTAATAACAGCCAACATAACTGTGATATTTTGTTAAGAAAGACTGATATTGTTCAGCAAAACAGATTGTGGCCTTAAAGTGCCTGGTTTTACACGGCTCTGATTACAGAACACTTGCAGCAGAGAATGGCTGGTCAGGGTAGTGGAGAGGAAAGGTATCCTGATTCCCTGGAGCAGAGTCTATCACTAATACTGCTCACTTCCTTTTCAAAACCTTTGCATTGTAACACATGAATTAGTATTTCCTCTTCCTATCTCAGACTGTATCAGTGCTTAGGATGCTGGAGTCCAAAAGCCATATTGTGATAGAGCTTTCTAAATAAGGTAGTCTTGTGTTGTAAAAATGCTTGAAATAATTTTCTGTTTTCCTCCCCTCACTTGTTTGTTGTGCTACATGGAAGGGAAACTATACAGAAAGTGACTAGAGGAGTCTTATTTGGGGCTACGGAAATAAATGCAACAATTACTCTGAAACAAAAGACTACAAAGAAACCATACTGTGGTTTTTTACTACACTGTGATATGGTAAAGAATAATGCTGACAATCCTACCTCTCTTAGCTGGATCTCGGCAGCTGTGCACTTAGATGTGACCTGGATATAATGGTCATCAGAAGATTTTCTGTATGGGACATTGGTATGAGGAGGTGTGCCTATTGAGGATGGCAGCAAAATTTTATCCAGAATATTATGGCAAACCAGAGAGGAGTTCTCATAACTAGAACTACCATTACAATTTAACTCCCACAAATGCCTTGAACAAGGCAGCCTGTAAGAAGGAAAGAACCAACACCCACCCCTCAAAAAAAACCCTCTAGATATGAAGACCATTACAAAAATGCAAGTGCTAGAATACCACCCTGTTTTAATGTAATACATGTCACTACAGAGGACATATCCTAAGTGAAATAAAATGCAGAAAAGGGCATAGCTCCATCTCTAATCTCTTGCTTCATGGCAATGATTAGTAATTGATGCTTTATAATGCATCTTGGACCCCTAAATGGGATCTGATTTTCAGTGGAGCAGCATATGGTGATCATAGATGCTCAGTATTTTTGGATGGATAGAGCTCAGCAATGCCTAAAACTTACCAAAGGCAATGCACTTCAGTATTTAATATCCTGGAATGCTTTTTGTCTCAGGAGAACCCCTGGTCCTGCCCATGTTCCTGTGCCATTCTCACAGATTTTGAGCATGCTTGTTCCAGGATAAGTATATACACATGAAGTTATATCCCAGAACAACTGTTTTAGTACACTTTGAAGAGGCAAACCTCAGGTTTCTAGCTTAGGAATCAGTTTTGCAAGAAGAGGCATGTTCCCAACCTTCCTTCCTCACACATAGTATTCTTGCTGAAGGCTCAGCTTTCTTTATTCTTTAAATCACTGTTTCATCTTGCATCTCTCTAGCTGTGAATACTGTTAATTCGTGGTTTGTAGTTTTATTCAATGGAATTCTATAATTTCTGGATTATTTTGGCTGCAACACTTCATAGCATCTCTGGTTTGAGAGGATACAAGCAGAAGTGTGGGTGATCACCTAGTGTTTTTCAGCTTTGCATTAATTTTAGACCATGTTGCAGAGCATGTAGAGATGAATGGGCTGGGTGAACCAAACGAACAGTATGTGTATCTCAGCTTGTAAAGAACCCACTGAGCTCAAGCGAGGCTCACCACTTAGAAAAATAATATCAAAAGTAATTTCCTGGCATCCTAAAATATACTTTTCACCTCATTATTACTGGGAACCCTTGAAGTAATGTACTTTTTTGTCAGCCTGACTGTATGGGTTGGATAGTACTAGTGAGCCATATAATGTCAGAGAACCTGAGTAATTGCTAGGTAAATACTTCTGGTTTTCATCTACTATAAAGTGTATATTCTGGTGTTTAAATAATCTCCCTCTCTATTGATATGTGTGTGTTAGTGTGTACAAATACCCCTACTGGAGTGACAAGGAGTTGAGTATCTTTCGGTGCCATAGTTTGCACAAAAGAGTCAATTCATAGAACGACTAAGCTTTGATATGAGCTATAGAGTTACAACCAAAATAAATGCACAAAGCAAATGCAAAACCCTGAGTTTTTACTAATAAGATATGAGGAATGAAATCTAAACAGACATGTAAAGGTAATCTAGATGTTGGTTTTTTTTAATGAGTAAGGAAGCTGTGTCTCTGTTGTAGAGGAAAGTGGTGATATGGACAATACATTCACCACAGACAGTAATAAGCAGTGATGTGAAAAGGGGGTTAATTTGCTGTATTATTTTTAAAAGGGAATATGTGTAACTCTTCTAGTACCCGTGAAGACCACATAGCTCTTGAATGCTTGGTATGACAGGTAAAATGAAAATAGTAATAAAAAATTTTTTTCAGCCTTAAGAAATTTAAATTCTCATGTCAAATAATGTAAATATATCAGTGAAGCTTTTAAGGTAGAGTCAAGACTTATTAATGAAGAGCTGAAGATTTTGACTTGTAAGCATGCACTGTTTTTCTAGGAATCACCATTTATTCCAAATCAGCATAAAATATTTTTTATGGCTGAATGAAGTTAGATAGAAAAATAACTTTGATGTTTATTCTTAGTCAAGTAAAATAGGAACAGTTATTGTACCAAGTTCCCAAGCAACTGTGGTTTCTAAGTCCTGTGTAATACTGGTGTGATAGGGTGTGAAGTGTTTCAGTGACTCGCCTAAGAGTACAGTGACCCTGTAACAGAGCGAAAAATAAAACTCAAGTACTGGTTCTTGATCCAGTGACCTAGAGACCTGTTCCTGGAAATATTGCTGCTTTAGTGTCAATAAGCAAGCATTTGTGAAACATGGAAGATGTGGAAACTTTTGATAATATATGGAAAGACAAAAAAGTGGTGTTGCAAGGAAGAGTCTCTCCTATTTCCCTTCTTAGCCCTGACTCCAAGTCCATTTTGGCATGTGTCTGTTTTTATGACTGTGATAGCAGTTAGCCCACTTTGGATATTTGTGGAAGAATTGTTCAGACAGGGACACTCTTCTGTATCCAAAGAAATTTACTGCAGAGAGAGAACGCTGACTGAGATGAGTGATGTAATCCTGCAGCCTGCAACCTGTAATGTGTACCTTTAAGCCAAAGTGAAAATAATAGTACTGGGGTACGGTCTCTGAGCTCTGCCATAGACCTAGCAAGCTTCTCCAGTTTTTAAGATAACAGATCATTTTAGAGGCAATCAACCCTATAGCATTACTGTTGACTAACAAAGATAACTGTTGGCAACACAGACTGCCAAGTGTGAGGGAAAAGTGTGAAACCAAATTCCTTTGTGTATAAACATTTTCATTATGGACGTGTGTATCAACACACAGAACACTTGAAACAAGTTTGGG
>NW_010298691.1:41597-59126 GCF_000700745.2 Antrostomus carolinensis | reverse complement strand
CACTGAGCATCCTAGATGCTAATGCTTGTCATAGAGCAGAGTCCTATTCGGCTCTTTCACACATATTATGTCCGTGTCAAATGTCAGCTTGAAAAAGATAGATCTGAGAGTATGCACGTGTATGAGGTTAGACACTAAAGACAAAAAAGAAAACTCCTGACTCAGACAATGCTTTTAAAGCTACTGAGATAACAAACTGAAATTCCTAAAATGCAGGATGTCCTGCTGCAGGAGGGGCCATTAAGAAGGAGGTGGAAGGAAGCTGGACAATCCCAGAGAACCATTCACACAAGCTTATTTTCAAGACCAAATCCAAACCCCAAACATGCAAGTAAATTTATACAAGAGAAATGGTTGCAGCTAACAAACTCTATGCCACCTGTTATTTTAAAGGGGATATGGCCAGTGTTGGCTGCTTTAATAAAGGAGCTGAACTTGTTCTTAGACATTTAGTAAGTTTTCATAAAAGGAAGGTATGTGACTTATCTCCTCAAACTAACAGAAAAAAAAATATTAGTTCTCATCCCAATATATCTTGATAAGTCTTAGTATAGTTGATAAATATGCAGTAACATTTAGCTATACAAAACAGCCTCCAAAGCTTAGGGCTTGCTCCCTCTAACTCCCTCTTTTACTCAGCAAATGTTTGAAATGTGTTTTAGGTAACAGCTTAACTTTCAGGAAGTTGTTTTTGCTTATTGTTAAACTATTTAGTTGTTACATTTTTCTAGTCTTCTAGCCATGGAACTTTGTAAAGAGAATTTTATGAACAAAATTTTGTGCTAAATAAAAACACAAAATCAAAATACCTAACAGTATTTGCCATGTGGATGTATATATATTAAAAAGCATTTAATATATATAAAGTTCAGTACTGATGTGTGCAAACATATATGGATATATACAAGCATACATATATTTTTGTATATTTATAAACATATATATATAAAGTGTACAAACACTATAACCACTTATTCTTGATAATGATCTTTGGGGAGAAAATAGGTTTGGAAACAGTTAAAGGATCTATCCAATAAAACTGAATTGCTTCATTTTGTTGGGTAGAGATTTTTATCACAGGAGAACACATACACCTGACAACGGAAAACTGTTAGAAAACTGCACTTTGATGTGGAACGCAGAGAACCAATTTGTCTTAATGACTTAAGATGCATAGAAAAATGTGGCAGACTGGGGGTTTTTTGCATTCTAATTAATATTAGTGTGTTTAAAGTTTTCTCCCACATTATGTTTCTAATTATGTTGGAGGAATGTACGATGTAGATTTTTTCCTGTCAGTTGAAGTGTAATACTATGGAAAAATATGAAACTAAAGGGGAAAAAAAATCCTGGAACATTCTCACTGGCATCCATGCAATGTAGTTCTCAAATATCAAATGAATGTACATGACAATTAGCTCAGGCTTTGCCTTAGAGAAGCACAGAACAGGATGCCAAAGTTCCTATCCTGTGATGCAATAAATGCTATTTTATTAGCAGAGCTTCAGTATTCAGTTAAAAACAATCAAAACCTGCACTATGTACTCTCTTCTGTTTGTGATGTGACTCAGTGCTCCTTCATGGAGCAACTGATGCAACTGTTCACAGACATTCCATACAATGGAGCAAAAAATGACTGGAAATTCAAATACTTTGAGTGTAGTTAAGATTGATTTATACTAGCAAGAAAATATTTCAAACTATCACTGGTTATATGTTTTCCTATTTTTTCTACGCACACGGAAAAGTAATATAATCCGTGAAACATCAGTCACCCAATAGGCTCCATTTCTTCTGTGAATGCTACTTTTCTTTTTAGATTTTCCATGCAACTGTACTTTGAGCAGATAATAGTGTTTCATGCATTTGCTCATTAAGGCAAAAGTAGGAATAATTTTGCAGTTGTACTCTCTCAACATATGGAATATTCTACCACGTTTTGGAAAATATAATGGACAACTGTGGCATACAGAGTCTTTTAGTAGATAAATGTTTCAGAGGATTAGGAGACTTACCCTAATCAGGTTAAATGTCAAATCATTGCCCATTAGGGGCAAAATGAAATATGGGCATTCTTTAAAAAAAAATTAAACTGTCTCTATCAGTCTAAGACATTATTAAGGATTAATTAAATCTGATACAAGAGATATGAAACCTGATGGCATAACTTAGGTTCTGTTTTACTGGTACTATAAAAGGGTTTGCTAATGATCACAAAACTTCCAAGTGATTCTCATTTCAGAAACATGTGAAGTCAGTATGTTTATACTACAAAAACAATTACACATGCTTGTTTCCCTGATTTGCTTTGAGATCACTGGAGTTGAAAATTCAACCTCATTTGAACTCTGACAGCTCTTCAAAATGTGTTTACATGCTGTCTACATGAGCATGCTGTATCTCTGTCATTTTAATGTAGTCCTTTTCACAGCAGCTAAAAGACTTCACATCTTTTCAGGCAGATTTTTTTTTTTTCTGTTCAGTTTCACTAAAACTCATGGTTTTTCATCACTTAAATACCACCTCTTCTATTTAGAAATGGTTCTACTTGGACTATCCAGGCACTGGTTTGGGGTGATACCTACCTAACAAGTAAGTCTAGCTTTAGGCCATCCTTTTTCCTGTGGCTACTTTAGTCATGTTGTGATATGGTTTCTAATAAGAAAGATTACCTTGATCAACTTCTCTTTAATGATTGATAGAGCAAAATACCTCAGCCTGTGCTTCACCTTAAAAATCACAAGATGTTCTAAATACAAGGAGCCTACACTTTAAATTCAAAACAGTTAAAACCAGTCAAAACATCATGCCATTGTAATGGCTTGGCACTAATGTTTTAGTATGCCTTTGGTTTCAGTAAGTGTTTTGCTTGCATTATGGTCTTTATTCAGATAAAAGACTAATTTTGTCTGGCACCTCATACAGCAGGGTTTTCCATGATCCTTCATGAAAGATCTGAATGCCTCCACCAATGAGCAACAAAACAGGCATGGGTACTGGTTGGATAGGGACTACCTGACAGTGGTACATGATGATAAAAGCTTATTTGAACATCCTATGTGAGCTCTGAAGGAGAAAAAACATTTTCCTTACAAACCAACCTAGCTGTTCTCCTGTAGGACCAGTGCGTTGCCACAGAACTGATTAATTTCTTTATGTTCCAGATCAGCTTCCTTTCCTTTGTAATCAGGCAAATGTCAAGGGAGAGTGCACATGGATAGACTGATGTATTGTTACTTGATGAGGTGTATGTTCTACCTCTTGTATTTTTAAAATGATACACCAGAATGCTTTTCTTCCTTTTTTGCTGGGTTGTGGGTGGATTTTTTGTGTTCTGTTTTGTTTTTGTTTTTTTGGAGAATGAGTAGCTGATACAGGAACTCTTGGCCTTCAGTGGACCAGTCTCAGTGTGGACCAGTACCTCTCAGGCTGTGACCAACACCTGCTGTTCCCAAAAGGAGTGGAGGAAACTCTACCCTGGCCAGTTACGGGTTTCTGCCCCTTAAGGTAAAGGTTTTTCCTGAGGACCATTAGGGATTTGCATATGCTGCTGGCCAAGAGGATGACTCCTATGATCTGTCATACTAGAATAACCCGAAGTCTGATGGTATGCTAGGGAAGAAAAATACATACTGGAATTACATAATTAGCATATGGCAGGAGAACTTACTTGGGAAGTATTTTCCTGCCCAAGGGCAGCTGAGCATTATGACGAGTCATTAGTGAGTTCTCCCAAAGATTTTCTCAACTGAATATGAACCCTGGGAGCATCATCAGGATTATAATGATTTCCTCTAGCCATGCAGTGCTTTTTTTTTTGTGTGTGTGTTGGGGGGGGAGAGGAAGGAAAGCACATGGTGAAGGGCTTGCTGAGTGTAGGTGTTTCTTGCTTGTAGCCCTGCCAGCTGGTTTCTGAGTGCTCTCATGTAATCCTGCCTGACAAAAACACTTGTAGGTGGACGAACTCTTGTTGTTTGAGTGCAAAAATTTTGGTATAACTTTCCTCTTTGCTAGCTCAGCTTCACATCTGGGTGGCTGTGTTTGGCAGCCCAGCTGTGCAGCATGCAGGCAGGACAAAGGCATTTTACAAATTGTCTAGCAATGCAAAAGCAATAATAAGAATAAGTGAAAGAATGAGCTCAGGGGAGAACTCTTTCATGGAAATAGGAGCTCAGTGTGGTAATAGTATAGAAACATATCGCAGCTTTTCTAACTTTCTCTCCTGCAAGCTGGATATCTGGGGATCGGCTTGCACACAACTGGGCTATACTTCTGTGGGGAGCCTCAGTGCAAGTTGTTTTGCTCGCTTGGGAGGCACATGGCATTTCAGAGTATAGTAGGAGATGCAAAGTCCTCCTGCCTCTGCATGCATCAGAAGATTGCTGATATTTTATCTATATTGGAGAAACCCTTTGTGAAGTAAAACCATTCAAATTACAATCTAATCATAGGATGGTTTGGGTTGGAAGGGACCTTAAAGTTCATCTAGTTGCAACCCCCCTGGCATGAGCAGGGACACCCCCCACTAGATCAGGTTGCTCAAAGCATCATCCAGCCTGGCCTTAAACACTTCCAGGGAGGGGGGCATCCACAGCTTCTCTGGGGAACCTGTTCCAGTGTCTCACCACCCTCACAGGAAAGAATTTCTTCCTAATATCTAAACTAAATCTACCCTCTTCCAGTTTAAAGTCATTACCCCTTGTTCTATCTCTACCTGTCTTTGTTAAAAGTCCCTTCCCAGCCTTCCTGTAGGGCCCCTTCAAGTACTGGAAGGCTGCTATAGGGTCTCCCCAGAGCCTTCTCTCTCAGCCTGTCCTCATAATAGAGGTGCTCCAGCCCTCTGATCATCCTTGTGACCTCTTCTGGACTTGCTCCAGTAGGTCCATCATCTAATGAGAGCTTGTATGTCCTTCCTGTCAAGCAGCTCTGGGACACTTTCAGGATTTTCTTTCCTGAAATAAACAAGTAAACTCCTTTTACAAGATCTTGTGTTTTCTGATGCATATGCAATAGACAGAATTTTTAAAGTAAAATCAGTGTGAGTTTTGGTCCTAAGTTTAATGAGTACTTGCTTTCATTCTGACTTCCCATAATTGCTGTTACTTAAAAATTTTGGTTTATAATTTTTATATGTGCTGATATGTGTGTTTAAAAGTAGGTGCTTATGCTGCCACCTGCATTCAATAATCAGCTTGTGCAACCTCACGAATGAACTCTTCTGGTGGCATAAGCAGCAGTACTCAATCCAGGACATACACTGAAGCATAATCTCATATACCTTGATATAAGTAGATCTGACACATGGGTATTAAGGGATGTACAAAGCATGAGCTTCTAGACCAAACCTTAGTGGGAAATCATCCCTGCCTGGGAGAGCTCATGGGTTAGAAAGTCCAAGAATGAGGTGGGAAATGGAGGCAAAGCTCCCAATTTGTAATAGAGTGGAGGAGCAGCACAGGCTTCCTGAGACCAGTCTAGTGCTGCTTAGGGTCCTCTGCCACTTTCTCAGTGTTGGGTTAGGTGCTGGCCTAGACCCCTTGTGCTTTACGGTCACCTGGCAGCAAGAAGAGGATGTTTTCATTTAGGACAGGGAAATATGTCTTAGTTGGAGAACAAGATGTTTCCAGCAGGTCAGGGAGCATATTAAAGCTTCAGGGTGGTGAGTATGAGAAGCAGAAGATAGCTCACATTTCATGAAAGACCACTGCTAGTTTTATATGAATGATTACTAGATAAAGAAAAACATGATCCAAGGAACACTAAACTTACTAGAAGCTATTCAGTGCTGCACAGTACATGGCTATAAATTTCTTATGATGGTTATAACAGTTTTCTCCTCAACAATTACACACTGTATGACTCTGAAAATGACAGTGAACTCATGTGAGATGTCTTTATAATAAAATATTAGAAAAAGAAAATAAAATTGGAATGTGAGAAACAAGGAGAGCTGTTTGTATTTCACCTTCTCTTGGAGTATCAGGGAACCATATGTGAGGGTATATCATGGACTCGTATGGGGGGAAGAGCATTGTATTCCCTATGGCCACAGCCACACACACAAAGGCACGGATCAGCACTTCTTCCTATGGCCTGTGCCAAGAGGAGCAGAATACAGCAGCAAAGTCTGGAGACTGAGGTCTTCCAGACTACCTAGGTACATGGAGACTCTTCCTTCCTAAACTGTGTGTCTGGAGGGATTTAGATAACTGGCATGCTCCTGCTATGGAGATTCACTTTTCTGTTCTGTCCCTGTCCCCTTGGAGGAAATCCTGAATCAAATTTGAAACTAGTGAAATCAGTGTAGAAATTTTAATTTGAATATATGTGGTATATTTTATTTATAGATCACATTTACTCACATGAGCAAAGTGATATTTGTGGTGTGCCAAGAGTTGGAGTTATACTGAATAATATTCCCATTCAAGTTGATGACTGGGTGGTGCTCTGAGGATAGGTAGTCCATCACAACACTATGGACAATACTAATGTTAAAAGTTGATGCAAATGTACTGTAAATATTGCTGAGGAAACAAAAGAAGTTGCAGTTTGCCTTTAGTGGAAATGAATTAACTGGCAATTTGCCAGTTTTACCCCAAAGCCTAATCTGGTTCTGCAAGAACAGATTCAACACAAAGGTGCTGCAGTAGGAAGCTGCACACAATGACTTAAGAACTTAAGTTCTTCTATCCCTTAAACTTTTACCAGGGGTGACTTGGCCAGGACTCATGTAGTGTAGTTAAACTTCCTTCTTTGGTATTGCACTTTTTTTTTCTCCTTTTCCCTTTTCAACACGTGTTTTTTCTCTCCCTCTCATACTAGCAGATGGTCTCCAGTTATATGCAGGAGCTGCTATTCCCTGGGTTGCTACGCAACAAAATGCATCCTATCTGCATCCTTTCTGCACTGTATCCCGTTTCCGTTCAACAACTCAAAATAACCAGCTTAGTGCTTCAACATGCTGCTTCCTCTTTTCTACAGAGTTGAATATCTATCAAGTATCTTCCTGGGCTTCCTATCTCTTCCTGTTACAGCCTTGAAAAAAATGTGTTTGCCCTGAATTGATTTTCCTCATCACTTCCTATTTACATCAGTCCACTTAGTGCTAAGGCAGGCAAAACATACATAAATGAGTCACGCAGCTGCTAACCCATAAAAAAAAATAGTGTCAGCCAATTGTGTGATGTTTGAAAGCAAGATTCTTCATTGTTGTCAGGTGTGGGGTTCCTGTTTGTCCTTTTTATCGTGGCTTTGTTTCCCTGCTGATACCAGAAAGTTGAAAACAAACTTTTTATTTTTTCTTTTTTTTTTCCTCCTCTTGCTGCTGGACTTATAAAAAGGAAAATATTAATCTCTCAAACAGCAAGAGAGAAGATGAGATAGAAACAGTAGCATGATTTGCTTTGGCTTATGATGAGGCAAATTTTTTTGTGGGATTAATCTTGTTTTACTATGCTTGAAAGTGCAAGTGTTATGAGGTACTTGTTAAGATGTGTTCACTGCTGTTAATGCTAAGTTTCACATGTTCTAGACTGTGCTACTGTTTAATTCTCATCAGGCTAAGTACAATTCCTTTGTACCCTTGTTATTTATTTTTTTTTTTTTTAGATGAGCTTAATTCCCATTTTGATCATGTTTAGCTTTCTCCCTAGCAGGGAACACCAGCTCTGGAGAACCTCTTGTTGCTTGCCTTACAGGTAATTCAGCAGGCTAAAGGACAAACAGAGATTTATTGTGCCTAACTTGAGCAGTCTAAAGTTGGGCATGTGGTCTTTCCTCAGTGGCTACACTCCCTCTCTAGTCAATGGAGAAAGAGAGGTAACTTTAGTAAATGAATTACAGTAATTCAGCTATTCACTAAAATATATGGTATGAATCACTGATTTCTGTCTCTCTAGTGACTATTGCAAGAGTTTGGCTGATAGCTTGGATGAAATGTCTGATTCTTAGATTGCTGAGGTGAATCTGGATAGCAGCCTGTTCTCATATCATTCCAAAATATTTCTGTATTTCTCCCAACTAATTTCCATTTGTTGGTATCGCATGCCACCATTTCCAAGTACAAATAATCCAGTCAATGTTTTGGAGATGAAATGAAAAATGACTAATAAAACTACAGATACAAGCATGACCACCCAGTCAGTTTGACTTTTCATAATTATTCTTCAGAGATCATGTATATTGCTAAATATACCTTTTCTTTTTGTAGCCTGGGCTCAGCCTATGTAGAATAAAATTCAGTTTTCCATTTCTGGAGCAGCAGTGCGCTTAAAGAAAACTTTTTCCAATGGAAACGCCTATATTCAGATAATGACTAGGTTAAGACTAGCTGAGTTTCAGTGACTGAATCTTTCCAGCTTGGCAGTTGAAACAAAGCTTTTGATGAGAGATTATTCAAGGCAGAGTTTGATGCTTATCCAGAGCACTGTTTTAAACTATGTAGAACAATTTTCTATGTTGCCTGAAAGAAGAATTTCAGCCACCATACCACCATTGCCTTTCAGAAAGCATCTAACCAGTTCTTTTGTTAGATATCGTTAGTTTTCCACAGATCAGGTGAACTTTGGAAGTCTATGCTTCCTGCATGGTCACTGTCACTGTCTTTTTATTTTATCTCTTTTTCCCTCAGCCATCAGCATTCTGGTTTTGGCTCACAGGCATGACTGTCCTCTTCCTTGCTGCATCAATGCCAGAGCTGGAGGTACTGGGCAAGACCTGTGCTTACAGGGCTGCTGGGCTCTTGCTGTCCTTGCTGTGAGTGCCTCTCAGCCCTATTCGAAGCCTCTGGCTGTGGTTCTTGGCTTTTGTCTTCCCTCTCATTGGCCAGGGCTGGCTTTGGCAGTGTCAGGCCAGTGCAGGAAAGCAGCTTTATGCAGCTTGTGAGAGCTGGCTCTGTGTTGCCTTTCTCCTTTAATGTGGCCACCTCCTTGGCTGGCACCAGAAGCATGAAGCAGAGCAACTGAATTAAATATATTTTGGCTGAAGAAATGCAGCAGTTTGCAGTGCAGCATTTATGGGGCTGGGGTTCTTCTGCTTGTTCTCTTCCTTGCACTGCAGACTGCAGTTCAGGATGTTCTTTCCCAATAAAACCTGGGCACTACCAGAGGACATCTTAGGGAGAAGCTTTGCCTCAGGAATCCCAAACCACTGCTGCCACTTCTTTTCTCTGCATGGTGGTAGCTCATGCACAGGCTCAGCTCTGTCAGAGCCCAGACTCATGGCTTCTCTTTTTCCTCCACCCCTCTGATGTGACACAGAGGTGAGAAGTCATGCATTTGCTGCTTCCCAACTCCGCACCAAGATCTCAGTAGCAGAGGCTCCCACCTTGCCCTCAGGAGCAATGCTTCAACTAATTGTGGGCACCAACTTATAGTTCTGGTCATTCTGAGAGAAATCTCCACAATTTAGTAAGATAAATTGGTTTCAGCTTGCTAGAGAAATACAGATAAAATGACAGCAGCATCTTTATTTACATAGTACCACTTTCAAATTGACTTGAATAATACAGTAGAATTAACGCAGAGGATTTTTTCCCCATTGGATCTTTAGAAAATCTTTACATTAACTCAGAAAGAGAATGGTTCCTGTAGTTCAGCAAAGTGTGGGAGTTGCTGGATGTTATCTTAAGGGCTGTGTGTGTGGAAAGGCAGCCTGGATGTTCATCATATTTTCTCTATCTTTAATGTCTTGAAAACTGTGCATGAAAACTATAACCAGTGAAGAAGAGGATGGTTATAAAGAGGCTGGCAGGGATCATCCTAAGTAATGTGAGTAATTTTCTAATATCATGAGAAAGGAGAGGTAAACTCAGGAGACATGAGTTTTACCCAGTAGGAGCCTTCATAGCAAAGGGTAAGGTTGGTTTAGCCTTGAGAGATGTCTCTTCACAAAACAGGATGCAAACTGGAAGTTGGATTATAGCCCACACAATTTAAGAAGACAAAAGAAGTCAGTGCTACCCTATACTTTATTCCTTTGTTCCAATTTGTCCCATCCAGCTGAACATCTCTGATGATGTCCTGAGATCTGTGCACATGGGTTGTTTGAAATCTTAGGCACCGTAATCGATAGCTGTCAAATGCAGAGCAGTGGCAGATGTGTTATGATTATGTTGCTTTTTATCTGTGTGCATTGTAAGATGTACCACTGCTTAAAGTCCAGATTAAGATTTCTGGACTCAAGGTCTACTTTTACTAACACGGGGTATGTATAAATTGCAGCACAATTGATTCTTTTGGTAGGTCTTGCTGTGTTGCCTTTTGTATTTCCTTTTAATAAAGCAAATGTGTGTCACTGTTGCCACAGAATAATAGGAAATGCTAGTTGTGGCCAAGTTATTTCACAATAAACTTTTTATTGTGAAAAAGATACTTCCTCTTAAATGAGCTCAGTACTTACTGCTTCCAAATATAGAAACAGTGTATTTATAATAATGTATGTGAAAAATGTATTCTTAAGACTTTATTGATAATTAGAAGGTACAGAGAATATATGTATTAGACTATGACTTGATAAACTTACTTAAAAAAGGGAGCTCTGTGCTCTGTTGATATCTGTCATAGAGACATGCAACCCAGAAAGAGAGGGGAAAAAACAACACAGACTAGCACACTTCAGTCTGGAAGTTCAGGTTTTGTGGAGTTAGTCTGCTTGTGATGTTCTCTAGAAACTTCCTGATGCAATTGATTTCTATTTGAACTTTCAAAAATTAGCAGGTACTTTTCCTGAGTGGTGGTGTGTGGATTTTTAATTTTTATTCTAATAAAACAATACTGTCTTTAGAAATAAATTCTATCATTCATGGAATGGGTAAGATCTTTTCTAGCTTTGCCTAATAGCAGTAAGGAATTTATAGTTAATGAATTCTCATAACTTTATTTTACAATTAATTTTAGAAATGTCACTATCAGAATATGTGTAAAGGGGACATTTGCAGGCAGAGGAACTATTTTGTCTTGAGTATGAAGATATCTCTTCTGTGGTGAGGATCTGCATGTCTGGTGTATGATGATGGAGTCAGAGGAACAGACGAATCCATATTTTGTATCACAAAAAGCTAAACAAATATGTTAGGGAAAAATCACCAAATCTTTGTCCTGTCTTTGTTTCAACATCTGAGAATGAACAGGTACTCCTGGAAAAAGTTCCCTTTGTTATGTGGTGTTGGTTGTTGGCTTTTTTGTGGGGTTTTTTTTGTGGTTTTTTTTTTTTTTTTTTAAGGAAAAAAAAAATGTCAACAGGAGTAATTCCCAGGAATTGAAGAGGCCAGTCAGTGGGAGGTCAGAGTGGAAAGCAGAAGTACAAAGCTGCAATTCTCCTAACGAGATGAAATGATGTCCATGCAATCATCTAATAAGCAATTTGCATTAATCACTTTCTGGTAGACTCACTAGTGTGTGTCCATGGAGGAATGTTCTTTCCCAAGCATTGATTGCTGTTGTAGATATGAGTTACTTTCAATATATTTTCTGATCACTTTCAGTACGTACATAGAAAGATTTGCAAGAGGACTATTGTACAACCAGATTTTAATAAAAATGTCAATGATATTGAAATGCTCCAACACCAACTCTGCCTTTATTATTGGCACAATAATAGAAAGAGGCAAGCACAGTAATTAGCAAAGCAATCGATTGCAGTGTTATGCAGATCTTCTGCAAAGAAAAAAACTGTTCTGTTCACATACCACGGATCCTTTGCTTGATAAACAAGCTTTCTTGTTTCCTTTGTTTCTTTGTGTAGCCTAGTCATTAGGACCCATTTAAGAAAGTCTGTCTGGGAATTCCTAACTTTACAATATGACTATATGGAAATCAATAATTTAGCAATATACAACACTTGTCATATGTAAACAAGTTGTGAACAATATTGATAGAGACAGGTCAAGTTCTAACTTGCAGTACTAGAATCTGTATCTGAAATTCATGATGAGAATGAGTCCCATTTATTTATTTATTTTAGATTTCATTCTTATACCTACATATAGAGAGGGCAGCATTATGCTGCAGGTTTAGTGCTTTCAGATGCAAGCAATGTCTTATGGCAAGTGCCCTTCTGACTACAGCTCCTAACCCACTCTTGGCAGCAGTGGAGCAGTCTCTCCTTCATCCTGTGCAGCTTACTTTCACTTCTTCAAGACTGGGAATTAAACTAGCAGTAGGATAACTGTGTGGGCATGTGGAGTCGAGCTAAGCAGCATAGTGTAAGGGTCCAGGCAAGGCCACTGTGGCCTTCTGAAAGCTGTAGAGCAGCCTCAGACTCTATGGGAGTAATATGTACACAGTATGTTCTTTACTGTGGTGTCTTCACAGCATCATGTATGTCCTTAAAGAAAATTGTTATAATATTCTATCATAATCATTCAATTATCTTAAATATAATTTGTCCCATTGCTGGAGATTTTTTTTAAAGTAGATTAAGTAATTAAACTAAACAATTGGAGAAGTAGTTTAGTTATGTAAGTGTATTACCTCTGAGCCCGAAGTGGTCCTTCTCAGTATGATATGTTCAAAAATATTTCTAATCCAAACTCTGTAGAAGGTGCTCACAAGGGACAAATAACTTAATATTGACATAACTTAAATATATTGAAAAGACATAAATCAGAATAATGAGATTCATAAATTTGTTAATATTAATGACGAAACCTTTTGGGAAATGTAGCATAAAATCAAAGAAAAAGATGAACTTGAGATGTAAGTGATGATTCTAGTTAAATGAATAAAAAATTGGATATTTTGTTCCTTCTCAAGTCAGAAAAAGACATTAAATCCTTTTGAAATTGTGCTTATGTATTTAATACTGTCCTAAACAGAAAGAACACAAAATATTAGTGGGGAAAAAAAATCTGAAGGTATATCTAAAAGCCTGCTAATAAATTAAAACCCTGGAACAATTTTCTTTTTACATCATGGAATGAGGAAGGCACCATGAAGCCTTCCTTTCAAAAATTCTCTCTAGAATCAATAGACTAATTCTACACTGAATTTCAAGGCTATAAAACTTTATTAGCAAGAAGAATATGTGCATTGTTATTCATTTGTTCACACTGTGATGGTTAACGTTCTGTCAGCATTTCTATTAAAAACCCCTATAATTTAACAGGAAATTCCAACACACATAAAAATGCATTCAGGCTGCATTTGACAAAAGGGCTTCCATAACCATATTCTCAAAAATAATTCTGTTTAGATATTTTATAGCTTGAAAAGAAGTGAGCTGTCATGTCCTTAGCAGTGCATACCATCTCATACCCACTGCAAAGTATTACCAATGTCAGCAACTGCAAATCCAATGTTCTCTATCTCTTTTCTCTGTCCATCCACCATCAAGAAGTCCAAAACATCTGTCCTACTTCCAGCTACTGTGCCATTTTTCACTTCTCTGCGTTATTTACCTTTGGGTTGTTATGATTTTTCCTTCAAAAATCTTCCATGGAGCTTTGGCTCTGTCCCTGGCATGGGAGCAGATTCTAGATGTAAAGATCCTATGTTGACTGGAAGCATTGCAGCTTCTGATGAAGACTTCTAGAGCAGCTGAAATGTCTGTGTTGGATGAGGACCTAGTTCTGATGCAGTCCAGGGAGCTGAGGGTGATGCACAGATCCACTGAGCTTAAAGCCCAAAGAGGTGCTGGGCTGGCCCAGCCTGATGTCCTCATTTTACAGGCCCCGGTGCTGAACACCATCCTAAACCCTACACTAAACTTGGTAACTGCACTGATGTGGAGAGACATCAGTGTGTTTGCAGAGGCTTCACAGTCTCTTCCTTGAGTAGTTTGCTTCCATGATTAATCACATCCTCTGCAAAAAGCTAAATTCTGTCTGAACAACATTGATACACGCTTTTTGATGTGGCAAGAAATGTTTTATCACTAGTGACTTAAATGTACTTGTTGCACGTGTGTCTAAGGGCAGAACACAAGACTGTTCGAAAAGGCTTTATGACTTTGACTGTTGGAACTATCAGATGTTCATGCTTTAAGTATATTCATTCAGTGGCGAGGCATTACACCTCTAGGATATCAGACAAACCAAACCTCTGCACTTAACACTGAACTATGCTTGTCAGGGGGAGAAACAAAATAATTCAGAAGCTTTTATGTTTCCTAACTGTAACATAAAATCTTCAGTGAGTATCTCAGAAATCTGTTTGATTAATATTTGTAGAAAATCATGGGGTTTTCTGAGCAATCATGAAGTTGAAAGTGTTTGAAGAAATTCTCAAATTGTCCATTTCTTAGTTGAACTGGCTGCTGCATAACAGTGAAAGTCAGATCGGAAAATACTATTTACCCCATTTCTTTAAAGTTCCCTCAAAGATAGTTCATTCATGTGTAGCTGACTACTGTACATCAACAGTGTTTTCAAATCTCAGATCAATATCCTGGATGTTTTCAGAGAAATTAATTAGTCTCACTGAGGGGTTACTTTCCTGGGTTGGGAAAAAACCCCTTTGCTCCAGTTGATATTGACTACGTAGTCAACTGGATAGATGCAATGTTTACCCTCCTAAGAGGTCAATTTAAGTGCTCCAGGCAATACAGTAAGTACAAGAACACACTTTTCTGCTGTTTCAGTTGTGAGCATTGACCACACACAGACTTTTGGTTGAGTAAAATTGTTTCAGGATATTGCTCCACTACCTGTTTTTACTAAGACTTACCCTTGATTCTAATATGATTCTGAAATCAGGCATTTTCTGTTTAGCGCTAATCACTTCCCTAGCAGCAGCCTATCAGAAAATCTTTATTGATTTCAATGGAAGCAGATGGACTTTATAAAGAGGAAGCTCTGATCAAATCAGATATTTCAGGAGTACTGAAATTATAAAATCTTACAATGTGCCTCATGAAATAATTTTTGACTACAAAACACAAACTCAGTGATATAAATTGCATACATTTTCCCCAATACTACTTAGATATTTACTTTATTTTGCAGTGTAGGAGTGATGTAATATTCATTAGGGTGTCAGAAGCTGCCGTTCACATTTACACATGAGGAACTTCTGCAGGAATGTGCTGTATCTAATGTGTAACTTATAGATGTCAATTTTCAAAAACAGGAAAAGTACATTTCTAAGCTGTTTATGCTTACATGGCACAGAATTTTGTCAGAAATTGATGACTTCATTAGCAGACCTTAGACTAGTGTTGCAATGTCCCTTTTCCAGAGTTGCAGACCTTCTCCAATGCCCAGTTCTTGAGAAACACGTTTGGAAACTGCAAAATTTAATTTTGATTATAATAAATAATCAAAATTATTTATTATAATCAAAATAATAAAAGTTTTTTTTGTTTATTTCCTTTTCCATTTTCCCTCATCAAGTATGTTCCAAACAAAACAAACAAACAAAAACCCC
This sequence comes from Antrostomus carolinensis, assembly GCF_000700745.2. Lineage (NCBI taxonomy): Eukaryota > Metazoa > Chordata > Aves > Caprimulgiformes > Caprimulgidae > Antrostomus > Antrostomus carolinensis. The sequence goes on along the minus strand of NW_010298691.1, from coordinate 43,764 downwards.
CAGCAAGTTTAAGTGACCTGAAATGAAAGGTTGTATGTTGGGCTCCCTTGCACTGGCTTTTAACCATCAGTCTTAAAGTTTACAATTTGTAATGTTAGTAAGTCATCAGGAAATTAAAACCAGTGGTCAGATTCTCCCCTTATCTGAAATGTCTCAGCTCAGCTGGAGTTTACTTCCCAAGAGATAACATGAACCGTAGGACCACTAATCCATGTCTCTGCTTCAGTGAATATTTCAATGTTTTGTATGTTTCAAGAGGCAAGGAGACTTTCCTTAGTTTACTGTCTCGAATACTTTCTGAGTAGATGGGAGATGTGGATCGAAGGCCCCTTGAGAAGAGGAATTCCTCCAGAAGAGGAATTCAAATCCACTCTGTTTTCTGTGGGGAGGTGCCCTTACCTCTAGGGTCCTACTGGCCAGGCAGGGACTGCTGCCTTTTCTCTTTTATTATTTTAGCCCGCAGTTATTTGGAGATGAAACTGTTTGTAACTTTGGAAATAACTGAATAGGTTTTTGCTGGAAACCACATTTGATAAATGCATTATTTTCTGGAAAAAAAAAATAAATCAACTCTGTGTGAATAATTATGGTTTTTAGGCAATTCTCTCTAGAGAGTTTATCAGATCATTATATTGCACATAGAATAAAGTCAGAAACCCAGAAAGCGTTCTGCAGTCAGCTCCCTGCCCATCTATTAAAAGGGGGAAGCCGGGTTGGGTTTTCCTTCTTATGACACCTTGCCCCATAACTCTTTAATAGTTTTCCATAGCTGAAAAGTGTTGCTGGCTTTGTTTATTACTGAGAACTATGAGTCTGTGTTCTCTTCTTGGTATACCCAACATGAATCATTGTTTATAAACATCCTGCTGGTATGGATGGAGTAATTTGGGACTTCATAAGACTTTGATCTTTTCAAGCAACTCCCATATACTAAGGTACAATGTTAGTAGAGTCTTCAAAGTGCTAACATTAAAAAAAACAAAACAAAACCACACAGAAAAAACCTCCATGAGTGTAGGATGTACACTGAAACATTATTTCATGTGCAGTGTTTCTGAGAAAACCTTTTTAAAAAACCCTGACATATTCTGAAGTTCCAGAATAAAACTCAAAAATAAGTTAAACTTAATTTCCTTGATCTAAGGAATACAACAACTGATTTTATTTTTCTTTTTCTATTTTACAATAGTTTATTCTGGAATTTCTTGTAAAAGCTGTGAGAAGGGTGGGCTATTCCAAATACATTTTTTTTCTTGTTTTTCTTCTACTATTTTTTTTTTAAATTTCCTATAGACACAATGGCTGATATGTGTTATAGAGATGGTTATGGACATATAGGTACCATTTAGCAGAGCTCCATTTCTTCTTGTGTCTAAGGATGGCAAATATTGCTTCATGTAAAAATAGTTTTAGAATGGCATAATTTATGATGCAAGTATTCTGAAAATAGATCATTCATGAAACAGTCAACAGATATGAAACAGTTTTTAAAAGCATCTTTTACAAGAGATTTTTTTTGCAAATTAGACAGTCCTTTAAAGATGACCCTGTGGAGTACAATAGATGGGACAAACGGTGAGAGACAAGTTTCAGATTGCTTTTGAATAACATCTAAAGCTTCATGGTGGCCCCTTTGATGTGAGCCCAAGGGGACTGACCACCTGTGTTGCTTTGTGCAGTGATGATTTGTTAATCAGGAAAACAAGAAATACAATATGGCCTCAAGTAAACTTTTAAGTAATCTCAGATGAAATTAAGGGTTTTTTTTTCATGATATTTATGTCATTCTTTACACAAAATAAATAATTTAATAAATTAATGGCTTAATTCTGAGTTTTTGCATTCAGACTTCCAAGAAGATAATTTTTTTCATGTTTTTAAATTATTTTCCATATACTTTCTAGATTAAACTGCATAAACCCAGTTAGATTTTTAAAAAGGATAATTAGTATATATGGCCAGTTCTTTCTTACAGCTTTACAGACGTGAAGTCCACTCAGGTTTTTTTCACTTCAGAAGTCATTACTGAGTAGTGGATGTATTTCTCAAGTAGCCACTGCTGTAGCAGTCTCCTGTGCCCTGATTTTTTTCCCCAAGAATAAACAAATGAACAAGCCGTTATTATTTTACAGTCGTTTAGAAAGACAAAGTGAAGTAAACTGTTTTT
>NW_010298691.1:0-41524 GCF_000700745.2 Antrostomus carolinensis | reverse complement strand
ACTCTTTCTTGTTTCCATGGGTTTCAATACTGATCAATGAAGCAATGTTGGTTGTAAATCAACCATGCCTTAGTCATTTGAAGTGGCAGTAAATACCCTGCCCTCTTTTAAAATTTTCTGAACATTAAAAGTTATATCCATTTATTCAACTAGGAAGTTCATGTCAAGAAGATAAATTGAAGCTTGAATTTGAGTAATGAATTCCTGGACTGGTAAGTATCCTAGTATTTAAGACACTTGCCAGTCATTTTTTCCTTTTCAGGGAGGGATTGCAAAAGGAACAATGAGGAATTATTCCAAGTGAGCCTACAGAAATGTGAGAATACTATCTTCTAAACTAAGCAATGCTCTTTCTCTACAGAGAGTCCAAATGATCGCTGATATCGTTTTCTTTAACAATGATATTTTAGCTTAATTGTCATGTCATGTTTTTTCTAGAACACTTATCTGAAGGAAAACTCCTTCATATTTAGGTAAAATTATAATTAGAGAAAAAGTTGCTAGGGAGTTCTTAAACTACAGATATTCTTAGGTTAAGAGCTGAGCAACTGAGAAATGTCAGGTTAGTTCAGACAAGGACACGGAGTTGGGTTCAAGCCTGTTACACTGGTATAAAGGAGTTTTAAGTCCATGAAGTTATACTGGTTTGAGTGTTATGGGAAAGTAGTTAGTGTCCTACAGACTTGTTTTACAGATTGCTAAGCCATTATAGTGAATTTAACTTTAACATGGGTTACAGGCCCTCCTCATTATTTAAGACCTGACATCAAATCTATCTTTTAGGATGTAGCCCATTAAGTGACAAGACCAAGAGCTCTGTTCTGTGACATACTAAACATCTGCGTTCCTCCAACTTCAGTCATGACCACAGGGGCTGGGAGAAGCTGAGAAGCTCAGGCTGCTGCTATCCTAGGCTGGTTAGCTCCACATCTCCCTGTTCATGTCCAGAGCACTTCTAGCCCACTGAGAGTGCATGCTCTGCTTTTCTTCAAACTGGACCCTGGGTCATAGGCTGAGCATTCAGAAACACAGGCATAGGCAAAGGTGAGAACACATGCTGATCAAGCCTGTGTGTTTGGTTAAATGACTAGTTAGAGTGACAACCTGTTTAAGAGGTGGAGTAGAATACAATGATATGGATCTATGACATCATTTTGTTACTTTAGGACATTGTGACACTATCGAATTATTTGGTGATAATAGTGCTCTCCTCTGCCCCAGAAACCTTGTTCACATCCATAGTAGTGTCCTGCATGGTCACTGAGTGAAAAAAATAAAAAAGGTGTGGGGGGGAATTAACGTCATTGCAGCATCCAAATACATAAACACAAAAGGAGAAATATAGTTACATTGTGTGGGTAAGCTTCTCTTACCGCTTAATGCTGGCAGTTTTATTTGTAGGGTTCACTTTTCTTTCAAAGCATGCCTTTGTGAAACAGTTCCATGTTAAGGATCTTCCTACCATCACCCAGATAAATGTTTTTCTACCTAAATGCTACTGCAAGCTCACAAATTCCATTTAGGGATTGTTTAGTTTTGTTTAGTATTTTGATATGTGTCCCCTTTTCAAGTGAAGTGTTGCCTTTTTTTGCCTTGCTTACTTTAAATCTACCATTGGGATTAATTTGGTTATTTACTCAATAATGGAAATAAGTCAAAGGGGAAATGTTTTTCACACTAAGCAGGCACCATGTTCTTCTGGTATGAGCATTCTTTTCCTTTGTTTTTGAAACAATCTTTTGATTTCTTAGGCTTTCCTTTCATGACATTTAGGAGAAAAGGAAACTGCTGTTGAATACGGGATGCCTGGGATTTCTGTTTTATATTATACTTTTTAAATATTTGAACTCTGCTTCAGGATGGAACAAATTAGAGCTGAAACTGCAGGGTGGGTAAGGAGTTTCAAGGTTTCCTTATTTGATTTTCAGAGGTCTATATTTACCCTACTCCATTTTATATTGTAAAGTACCCTTTCTGCTCACTCTGGACAGTCTTTTTATTGGTAGCAGCCTTCTAACTAATAGTTACCTGCACAGCAGCTGTTAATATTCTCCATTACTATGTTAAAAAAAACCCCAAACAAGCCCAAAACCAAACACAACCAAAAACCCCCGAAAAAACCCAATGAAAAAAATGTAAATTTCCTCTGCTATGTTCTTTGACGTATGAAAACTTCTCTCATGCACTGTTTCATTTTTGTTTATTTCCTCTGCCTATCTCAAAGTGGATTTTTTTTGTATAGTTTTTGCAGCTTTAAAAAATCCCCCCTTAAAAAACCCCATGTTTTTCCCTTCCTTAGTAAGAAGCAGGTGAATCAGATCTGTGTGTTGCAATTCTGCTCAGTGGGACACATGCAGTGCTGGCACTGCAAGCTAGTGCCTTCCCTGAGTCCCACCTAGGCTTCATCTAGAGACTGGTGCTCAGTTCCTATCCTTGTGACAAGGTGATGTGTGATATCCTTGCTCCTGTGTTTATTTGCTGTATGATAGAAACTTGCGAGAGATTCACTTGTTCAATAGTGAATTTTCCTCGTGTATTTTCCTCACTCATTTCCTAACTTATTTTATTTATGCTAGTGATTTGGTGGTTCTTGTATACAGTAAGCAATAAAACAAGTTAAAAGATCATTAAAAAACTCCTATGAAGTTATAACAATGCAGTAAAAAAATCTGACCACCACAGAGCACCTTGCATCATAGAGTCCTTTAATCAGTCATTTCCTGGGCTGTTTTCAGACCAGTGACCATAAATCTACCAGCTATCCAATCTTCAGCATCATGTTTCCTCTTTTGCTCCGAGTTCTTGGGCCACCATGGAAAGAGAGCTGCAATCTCGCAATACTCATGATGGTGTGCCAAGCAGCTGTTCAAAGCTAGGGAAATTGCTTTGAACAAGGCAGAGAGAAGTTCTGATTTTAAACTTCCATATTAAAGTGGTAATGAACTGCATTTTTGTACATAGCTTTGAAAATCCCCACTGTGGAATCATGCACTATCAAGGGTCATTTTAATAACATTGATTGTTAAAAGACACAGTTCCCAGTGTAAAAACAGAACTCATTAGAATTCAGGATAAAGCTGATTACAGAGGAATGTGTAAAATTGAATATTAAGAAGATTAAGAAGAGCTGGATATCACTGTGATATTCCAAAGGGAAATCCATCGTGTGCTTACTGTCCCAATCAGCGGTACCCAAAGGCAATGTGTACCTCTGTGAGTGTACCCTACTGGAGAGGGAACTATCAGAGTTTGGCCAAGGGTAACTATAAATATTAAAACCTTTATTATCAATGTTTGATAGAAACATAAAAAATTTATAGTTGTGTACAAATTCTTTCTTTTGCAGGGGACGTACATGAGATTTTATAATGCCACTGTTAAGTCACTTTTTTTTTTCTTTCAGACAAATTCTAATTATTTCTGCCCAAATTTCTTTCTTTCTTTAATAGACATAGCATCATCTGAAAGAAGTAAAATAGAATGAATATCTGAAACCTTATATACAGTTAAATAGTAGATTCTGTATCAAGGTCGTTCAGATAGGCTGCTGTGCTATGTTTTGTTTCCTTTTTTTATAAAAAAATTTCCAGTCCCTAGCCCCTCTGCCTCCTTTTGCTATTCAGTATGTTTGTCACAGAACTCTCTCTTGTTTAGAAACAAATGCATTCAGACATCTTTGGTACTTACAAAAGCATAGTCTCCAATTACAGCGATCATTAACATAACAGTAACACATAGGAGTTACTCCAGCTTATTGAAAAACCTGTGAAGCTTTCAGTGCACTCTGTAACTGTATGAGACAGAAATGAAAGGCAAATATCTATGTAAATGTGAATTTCCACCACTCCATAACATGCAAATGGAATTACTTTCTGCATTGTTGAGAAGATTAATTAAATGGATGTAGACTCTTTAAGAGTAAGAGCCACCTTGTTTTGTAGTGGGAAGCTATATGACATGTGGCAACATTTATATATTTAAAATATGATCATAATTGAAATGTAGAATTAACCAATCCTGCGCTATTTATGTTAATGGAACAATAAATACAAGCCTCCTGCAAAATATAATGTGGCAAGGAACTAACTTAAAGAGGATATAGTCATTAACTGCACTAGTATAATTACAGAAATTAGTTTTGTAGTTCTTTTGTGAGGTACACAAAAAATCAAATATGGCATATCAGCTTTCCACATTTTACTACCATTTTCTGCCTTCTCAGTTGGTGTCTTTTAAGTGTCCAAAGAGACAGTACTTACCCGGACCCCTTCCTCCCCTTCCAGCATCACCTGCAGTAAGGCCCCAGCTCAGCTGTATCTCTATGTGGTACTCTGCAACAAATAATCGATAATCATCCCTTCAGTTTGTTCTGTGCCCTATGCAAGTCTATTAACATTACTGTTGCAGAAGCACTTGAGAGAGACATGGAGGGGGGGAGAAAGAATGAAACCAGCCATTTAAAATATATTCCTAGGCTTCCTGTCCTCACGTGTCGTGTACTACTGCGCTGCTGTAGCCCCACTGTAGCTAGTAGGCCTGCAGAAAACAGTATTAATCCTTTTGACCTTCAAGCAAACTAGGCTGTCTGGCCAACACAGTATCTATGACTGTGTGGATTTTCATATATTTTGAGCAAAAATACACTAACTCCATAGATTCAGACGTACTAATATGTTTGTGGTGATGCTTCTATTGCACTTCTAATTTACAATGTTTAGTTCAGCTACATTGCTATAAGTTTACTTAATTTAGAATAACAAAAACCATCACAGTATTAAGATAGTCAAAACTAATCAAATATCTGGAGTTTCCTTTGTGTAAATCAATCTACTTTTGAATAGATAGAGACTATAATACACTTTGCTGCAACCTAGGACAAAGTGCTATGTTGTAAAGAGTTTCAGTAAATGTCCATGGACCCTCTCAGCTGTAAATGAATGTTTTTGAATAACACCAGTAATCTGAAGGTAATTAAAGTAGTTTATGCAAGGTGCAATAAACAGACATTGTTCTGTCTACAGAACATTACTTTGTGCTACTGTGAAGATGATGTCTTTTTAGCCTCCTAGCTGTTTTGGAAAAAAAAAAATTCAGAGGCTACTAGTCTGAAAGAAACAAGGACAAGATAATAACTAGAGACGCAATTAATGCCCGTGCTTTGGAATAGTACAAATTGTTTACAACAATCACAGAGAAAGCTGTACAGAGGTTATAGGAAGACAAGTTAATGCAATGCTTAAAAAAATAAAAGGAGTGTTAGAAAGACCTAAATTACAAGAGCAAAGAAATGAAAATACAACTTAATAAGAAACAAATGTTACATGCTGTGTATTAACAGTGGAATGCTTGCAGAAAATACGGAAAAGTCTTTGTTTACTCAACCCTGACTCATGGGCAAAGGTTTATATAAACTGGGCTTCTTTCCTGATCACAAGTTTGTGGGAAGTCCTATGGGGATGGGTAGTCAATAGAACTTCTCAGTCCCTTGAAATCCGGCACATGTCTGGACTCAGTCATTCAGGGTAAAATCTTGGTCCCATAGTTGTCAGCTCCCATTTTATCACCGGGGCCAGAATGCCACTACTGCCCCAGACTCTGCTTCTGTTACCAGCAGTGGCTCCGATAGGAGCAACACAGAGCGCCGGCAGTCGGGGTCCGTCGCTGGATCTCAGCCCTTGCTCCTGTACATCTGCACACATTGCTGTGTGCCTTCCCAAAGGTTTCTGGTGCTCTCTTTCACTTACTGGCAGGAATGAGCTTTTGTTTTATGTGCAAAGAAGGAAACAGTAGCAATAAAAATCCTCATTAATGAACATACAGAACAGATCCTGCTTCCTCTCATGCCATTGCAACTCCACTGAGCTCAAGGCCATCTTGCCCCTTTTACCAGGGCTTTCTCCAGCCTGAATCACCTCCAGAAAGCCTTTGGGAGGCTAAGTGCCAGGACCAAGAAAGTGGGATTTTATATAGTGGGACATTGGAGTGAGAAGGGAAAATGCACTTAGAAAGGACAGCAGCAGGTAATGTAAACCCTTACTACATGGTAAGGGTTTATGGTAATTTAATGAAAGTAAGTCAGAAAAAATAAATATCTGACTCAGAACAAGCTGCAGCTGACCTAGTCTGAATGGGAACTAAACTGCAGTTGACCTATTGCTTTGCTAAATTAACCTCCTCAAGAGGAAGGGATGAGAGTTTTATAATTTTTTCCTGCTTAAAAAAAAATTCAAAGAAATGTCTAATGTCTGTAAATGTGCATGGTAGGTACTTGATGGATTGAATTAATTCCTCTCTTTGTGTGCTAACATCCTACTCGTTGCATAGGGAGATTCTACAGATGTACAGAAATGCTGCACAGGATGGGATGTTTCTTTATGGCATTTCCGTGTGCTTTAAATCTCTGAAGAGTTTTCTCTGTGTGTGTTTTATATTGAGTCATTAAGTACAAAAACAAACTTATTCACAAACCAACTTTGATCTACGTTTCCTGTGATTTATCTCTGCTGTCTATAGCATACACTGAAATCCTACCTGATTGTTATTAGCTCCCTAAATATTTATATCACTCCAGATAATCAATGCTTATCACAGTCAATACAGATGTTACAAGTTCCTCAAAGAAAGGCACTGTCAGCATAACAGCATTTTAATTATTGCAGCATATGTTTTCAAATGAATCTTTTGTTTACAGTATCAATTAAACAGAGTAACCATATATATCTAATTAATAGGTGATGTTAAAAATATGTACATGTAAATTACAGGTTTTTCCACTAAATGTATGAAGTAATAATGCAGTGTCTTGAAGATATTAATGTTCACTTAATTAATTTAAATCACGTTGCTAGTGCTGTTTTCTGTTTTCATTCCCTTGCATTTGCACTCTCTACAGGATGTTTTTCATTCAACTGCTGTGTAAAACAAATTTACTGTTAGGGGTTTGGTGATATAAAGTATCTAACTGGCACCAGTACATTAGTCATCCTACATATAACTGAAAACATAAATGCAGTATTTGGAGAAGAAGTAGAGATAGCAGCATCTACTGGTTAGAAAGACACAGACAAAGTGTTTTGTTATCAAGTGCTCTGTAAGTTCATGGAGAGGTTCAGTGGAGAACATGCTGAGCCCTTCTGTCGCTCAGCTTCCCAGTTGTATGCAGCCTCTTACTCCCTGCACTATTTTGCAGTTCTCCAAAAAGAACTGCAATGTTTCTTAAAAAAATAAATAAATAAATAAATAATCAGATAAATCTGCTGTATTATCTACTTTGTAAGGAATGCCTATCGTTCATTTCTCTCTTAGTCATGCTTTGAAGAGGGGATTTACTCTTTGTCTCTTTTTAAATGCACTTGCTGCTCATGCAAGATGTCAGGGAACCAGTTCTGAATCTGTCTTCTGGACAGATACAAATCAGAAGAGAGAGACACAAACCAGAAGAGAATTTTTCATGCCTTAACTACATAAAATTTCAACTATTCCCGTCTGAAGAAGTTGTAGGCAAAACTTACATTTTGTAAAGGAAAAGTTTTTTTTTGGTGAACAGCTGAAAGAAATAATCTCTGGATTTAAAAGGATCTTTTGAAAAACTTAAAATATTTGCTAAATAAATAATAAGTACACCTTGCTTTTTCAGGGATGAATTTATTCTGTAATTTTTTTAATATCTTCTTTATCAGGCATATGATGGACTCTAGGCTTGAAACGCAAAAGCACAGAGAAGACAAGCATTAGTGGATAGTAAGTGTTTCCCAGGTACAAAGACTATTGACCATAAAAATGATTTAAAACAGTGAGAAAGATAGTTAAGCCAGTGAAAAGGCTCTTACTATAAGATTTTAGAGGGCTCTGGATATTGTCCCCTTTATACATTTTTATATCTTTATATTGATGGGAATACAAGAATTGACATATTTGCCTATTTCAGTAGTCTGACCTTTGATAGTGACCTCATCTTGAGCTGCAATACAAGTCTTATGTACTGTACATGTCTCATTTACTCACTATAGCTAATAGCATGGAGCATTAGATTGTGATGCCAGACATTTTTAGTTTAACCTGCTAAATATATCAATAAAATTTTTAGAATAATGCTTAAAGCATATGCATATTTATGTCCAATATTTATTTTTTCCATCTTTGGATTCACTTCTCCCTAAATTGAAAATATTTTTTAAATGGTTGAATGCATTGCTTTTATTATTGTTCTAATGCCATGAACCTATAATTTTTTGGCTCTGATGTATACACAGATATATATACACACACATTCTCTCACATTTATATATACACACACAAGCAGACATATATAAGTCTGCTGAAATTCTTGGTACTTCTAACTCATGGTGATTACAATAATCAAAGTTTTTCTTGAAAATCCCTGCCCCTGAGGCCACTAGATGAGTTCAAAATTTCAGCTTCTGTTTGAAACACATGCTTCCTGGAACCTCAGAAACACCTGGTAAATCTGAATCTTCCAGTCCAGATCCAAAAAGCATATAGCATTATTAAGTTATCTGTGTATTTAGGAGAGATAAGTTGGATAAACACTTATTTGAAAGTTTATATTCCAACTGGATGAGTCTTCTACTGTTATTTTTTTGCAGGCATACAGACTAGCCATTTTACATGTAGCACTGCATAATCACTTTAGGTCTCCAAAGATGATGCATTTTTAAGTCATATTACCTGTCAAAGGTGTGTCTCTTCTGCTCAGAAATGATATATATGTCTTTACGGTTGCTTACTAGAATTAAAGAATCATTTAGGTTGGAAAAGACCTTTAAGATCATTGAGTCCAACCATAAATGAAGAATTTGGGTGAGTGTTTTTTGGTGAGGTTGTTTTGAAGGAACCTTTTTTCAACAGGTTTGCTTTGTCCAGGACCTGGTTAGAAACCCTGTCCTGATTTTATGTAGTTTCACTTTCCAAATGCAAAGTGCTGGCTTGAGCTCGCTTAGATGGTGTTGTAAGACCATTGACCACCATCACAAGACTGTTTAAGGATGCGAACTAAAAAATAGACTAAGCTGACTTAATTCAGGATTGAATATCAACTCTTGTTCCTAAAAATTGCACATGTAGATAATTTTCAGCGCAATGGATAAAACCCGTATCCTTTTGTTATTCATTTGATTGCTTTTGTACAACAACTCTGCTGAAGGATTCTGACAAATGAGGTGCTCATGCCGTGTGAATGACTGTCCCATCCATGTACAAACTGTACCAATTCGGACTAACACCCAGTGCAATGGCTTCATATTTACTTCCTAGATGCATGAGTGGGAATAAAGCACTAGCTGTTGACCTGGAAATGGAAATACAAAAGAAAATTGGAAAAAAGGACCATGTAAGATTAAGAAAATAGTCACAGGTAGTAGTTGTGGTTGAGCATACTCTTCCTCTGTTGATTTCTGTTCGATGTATACCTTAATTGTCTCTTTTACACCATTAAAATACAGAGAAAGGGTTTTAAAGCAGATGGTAACAAACCTTGCTCTAATATATAGAGGTGTACTTGTGAGCTCTACCATTAGTGAACTGGGCTGTTGTGTTAATCTCTGAGAACAATACCATTAGGAGTTTCAGTGCCACTGCACTTGCATGCACTAGAAGGGTAGTAGATCAAAAGTTGATCAGGTGTTTTCCTTCAGCATAGATTGGTTCTCTTCAAGCAAAGTTTCAGGTCACTTCTGGGGCATCATTGCAGGTAAATGAGCACTGATTTTATTAGCCTCTCTGGTAGATAAGAAGGTTTCAGTTTTAATGAATGCAAGATCAAATATTTGACAAAAAGTGAAAAGCAAAGACTGGAGGTATATATCCTAAAGTGAAAGAAGGAGGAGAATAATGAGTTTGAAAAGAATAAAACACAGATTGTTTAGTGGAAAAGAATGCTACAAAGGTCTCTGTGTGACTCTTTAGTTCCAGGAGGTACTGCCAATTCCTTTTATTACTATTTCAAGTAACCAGGTACATATGGCATGTTTGTAAGTAAAGCAGTCAATGAAGTTAGTTACACCTCTGCATTTATTACCTTACCCCTGAGTATTATTAACTTTTACATTCCCCATAAAATATAATTTATCACTTAAATAATTTGCTTTGTGTCAGGGTTCAGTGTACTCCAGTGCTTTCCTGCTCATTAAATAAGATATTTTTAGTTAATGAGCCCAGAATGTCCTTTACATTTAACATTAGAATTGATTTTAAACACTCCATTTTTCTAACATATTTGTGTGTAATTTCAGAATGTGGACTTCATCCCACAATCTTACACTGGAGAAAAAAGAGCTACAAAGAATAATGATCCATGAATTCTAGATAGGGACACAGTAACTATGGGTGAATAATTTAAAAGAACCCCTGTTATCTACCTACGCTTTGCATTCTTTCATTTAGTTTGAAAGTTTGACTTACTGTTTGAGCCTGATGCTGTAGTTACTATATACATAATACTCAATTAAGAAAGTGTTTTTGAAGGGACAGCAAGATATTGATTTCCAAGAAATTAACAGAATATGAAATGAATCTTGCCCTTACATGTATGCATACTGATTCAGGTAACAGACTTTCAATGTAGTCTTTCAAAGGTATGCAGTTCACATATAAAATGCATATCCATAGGATAAATTAATACTGTAGAGCTCTAGCAATGTTCACCTAATGGGGATCTGGTTTATCTCTTTGCAATTGTGAATTATCACTTAGAAATTAATAAAATCTGAGTAGTGAAAGTCTTTATTGTGCAGTAAATAATTTGCTCATAATGGTCACTGGAACAAAAAAGTGGCCCAAACCTCGGAGCTACGTCAGCAATTCCAGGATAACTATTGTACCACTACACTTTAAATAGAATTTTGCCGCCAACTAGATCTCAAGGAATCAGTGAATAGTATATTATGGATTCATGACTGTGTGTTCATTTGAGTTCGTTGTAACAAATGTGATCATCTGTGTATCAGCTGTACACCAGTAACATGCAGAGACCTAGTCTGGTCAGTCAGGTGCTCATGATTGATGACAATGCGTGTGGAATCAAACAGTAAAGGATAGTAAAGCTGAAATTTAATCCCATAAGAAATTACAATATTGTAAAATAGATACTTTTTATTCTAAGTGAAAAGTGAAAAAATAGTAACTTAGGAAATAAGCAAAGATAAAACATTGGTATATTTAACTGAACTTAAGTTTCATTTTCAGACTATTTTTAGCTGTAATTAAACCTCATATGTATATTATTCCATGGTTGCACTGTCTCACCTGGTTAACAGCTTGAGCCTTTCTTTCTATTTGTTCTTCTGGACCAGGTTCCTTGGCTGGACTCTTTTTCCTACAAGGCATGTGCGGTCATCTAACTGCTATGAGTCAACTGAATGTGGTGGAAAAGTATATTGTGGGAAGTACTGTGGTTACCGTGGAGTACAGCGAGCAAAAGAGCGCAAGCATGAGGTCCCCTGACTCAGGTAGGCAGTCTGTGCCTCAGTGTAGCAGTTCAGGAGCCTTTCTCAACACATTGTCATGTTTACTAAGGGAAATCTCAAAATTCTTATTAGACTGATAGCACCATGTTATTTGAAAAAAGTTTTAAAAATAATGCTTCATGAAACTATGTCATGCCTTGTAGGTTGAGGAAGAAAACAACAGTTCCCTAGCTGTGGTAACAGGAGTAACATAGTAGTGTGATCATCCATAGCAGGGTAATGAACACAAAATCTTTATCTTTGTCGTGTATTTTGGAGAGAAAAAACAAACGTAAAATATAAAATCAACTGTTGATTATAATTTAGTGAAGGGTGATCACACCCAAGTTACTTATTAACACTACCTCATAATTGAACAGACTATTAAGTAACATATAGCTTCCATAAGGAATGGGGAAACAATGCTGCCAAACGGGTAAGGTGTAAGGGAACCTACACTCTGCTTTTGGCGCTGCTATCAGGGAGAGCATCACGTACACCCAGGAAATCAGTTTATTTTGCTTTTATGTACTATTTTTCATCTGTTTTGTCCATTTAAGCTGCAGATAGTTAAGGCTGGTATATTCCACCAACCTGAATTAAGAATGCACATTTTTTTTTCCATATTTTTCACTGGAAACTGAAAAGGAAGAGGTTTTTGGTGGTGGTTTTGTTTGTTTGGTTGGTTGGTTTTTTGTTTTTTTTTTTGGTAAAAACTAATACGCCAGTTTGCTCCAGGGAAATACTGAAATATCACTTTAGATACTTACTGAAGTTCATAATATTGTAGTGTATTTATATGGACTGATAAGACCTCAAAGAAGACTTTTTTTCTTCTGATTCTGTACTAAAAGTAGATGTGCCCTTCATTTCATTACAGTTTTAAGAAGAGACACAAGACAGTTTGTTTTATTTGAATTACTTTACTAGCTGAGAATGATCCTTGACTGTTATGTTTCAAACTCTAATAGTAAACAATTTATTTTTTAAATTAAAAATAAGTGATTTCAGTAAAATATCTACTTGAAATAAAAATACATTAAAAATTAATTATCTCCTGCATGCTGGGTGGATAGTAATTTGATTGCTCTGCGTGGATAATAATTTGGTTGCTAGAGAATAAAAATACTGGGGGTATCTTAGTGTACACAGAAGGGGAAATTACTATGATGGGTTGGCAAGGCTTTTGGTAGAGGGGCCTTTTGTGTTGCTGAGTTAAAGTCAAGACTGGACCTGTGATGGCTGTAAAACAGGTACTTTTCTCCCCCTTAGCTTGTACCAGTCTTACAGACAAATACAAGTTTTAAGAAAATGCAGGGATATTATAGAGTGGTCACCCCAACTTATTCCTATGACAGAGTTTCCATTTTATTACTATGTGTACAGCTGACCATGGTACAGGTATGAAGATATAATTTTCCCCACCAGACAACTTCCAAGGCTGGTTTTTGACTGCTGTTGTTTTAGTTGACAGTGTGAGCCTAAGACTGGAGAAAAGTACAGTTTGTTGTGGAAAGTCTCTGGGCAAAACCTGCAGCAAACCACTCATGTGAGGTTTGGCAGAGCTGTTGTCATTGTCACTGTGGTTTGCAGCCTAACTGTGGAGAATCTTCACATGGGGTATCTCAGGAAAACAGGGAGCAGCAACCTAAGCCAAGATGCTGATTTTTTCCTCTGCTATTCGAGGTCCCTTTTCTGCAAGGAGAAATAGTAAAAGAGAGGATAAATGTCAGATGGGTGTGCGTGTTGTTTAAGGGGTAGTGCATTGCTCTACTGTGCCTGCATTAAAGGCTCCAGTATATGCATCTGTAGGTAACCAACTGCACTTAGATTTGTATTTGGTTTGTAAATCAACCATTTGTAGCTGAGAAAATAATCTGTGTGGTTTCAGGAGAGGGTGAGATAAAGATGCTTATCAGTTTCCTTTTGGGGATGGCAGCAAGTAGTTTATAGCCAGTTTCAGTTAACATAAGCTTTCCATAAATAAGATAAATAACTTTTAACACATGTAGACTAAGGGCAAAGGGCTCCCTTCACTCTGAGAGCATTGACATTACATTTTTTATTAGTACCCATGATGAATAATGCACTTGACTTCAGTTTTGACTGTACTGTTGAGAGAAACTACCACATATTTCTTGGGAGATATTAATAAATAGCCGACTTCAATGTTGCAGAAAAGTTGATTTTTCTTTCAAATTAATTACTTCTTTGCTGAGTTTTAGTTGTTTACTTCCTGATGTGTGCAGCCTTCTTGCAGCATTGGTATCCATGTTGCTGCTATTGTATTGTTCGTGTGCCCATGGCTGGCTTTCAAGCTGGCTTTCAAGCTATCATTTCTTTATGTCCCGAGACTACGTAGTGTACTTTTACAAAGGGGTCCTGGGTCTAATTACCACTGTCATCTTCTTTGCCCATACTGTGTAAACTTGCAGGTGCTCCCAAACTCTTGCAGAGAAATGTGAAATGCTGTGCTTAAATCTTCTAAACACTAGGGATTGTCTTTGCCACAGTATCTGCCACTGTGTGTGAGTTCATCTGGAGGTATTTGTGCACTCTCCTGTTTTTATAGCTCAGATTCTTCATGCTTTTCTATTTGAGTCTTATAGTGCTTTGACTCCTCTGTTATGTTTGGGATGCTCCCATATTGGTTTCAATTTGGCTGGAGTAGCTTCTCTTGCCTGCAAAATTCCAGGCTTAATTTTAGATCTTCCATACACTCTTTCTGAGTGTTTTATACCAAATCCCAAACATCATCTGGCTTTCAACCAGAAAGCTAACCCTTTCATCCATATTGTGAGATCAGTTGTAGTTCAGCCTGAGATCAGAGAAAACTCTGTTTTTTCTCTCTTTTTCTGCTGCTTGCTTGAAACTGAATTTCTTGCATCTTTTTGCATAGGGAGCATATTGCATGTAGGCTGATTTAAATCTCTTTCTAACCACTGTAATTCTTAAATGAACTTTAAAGTAGATATTTGCTGAAAGTTGTGAGTGATACAGGGTAGAATTTTTTAGCATCCTGTGTTCTTGGGAGGTTAAACTGCAGTGAGAAATGCTAAGCAGCCTAGAACTTTGACTTGAATTTCCGAATTCTCTGAATTGTGATCTGAAAATTGTAATTTAATTAAAAAAAAAAAGTCTGTAAATGAAGCTGGTTCTGATAATTAATCTTATAACTTTGCCAGTCTGCAATAATTTCTTTCTTTTACACGTTGAGTGCACAATGCCTCCATGAGGAAAGTGGGCTCGACTGTCATTAGACATTGTACTGTATTAATGGCACTGATTCACTCATATTTTATTCATTAAATAATATTTGTCAATGTGTTTTTCTATTTTAAACTCTTACTGTAAAAGAGAGCATTATCACCTCAAAGCATTTGGTTCCTAGAGTGAATGCCAATACTATCCAGTCACGCCATATTCTCCTAATTTTGCTGAGGGTTTCTTTCCTAACAGCATTTATTTTAGCATGTCAACAATACTTCAGTTAAATGTAGTGTAAAGTGCACTTATTTAGCAAACTTGTCCTTCAGAAAAGGGTATTTTGTCTTTAAAACACTGCTAGATTGTTTCTTTCTGTCAGTGCATGATACAGTAGAAATCTTAAATCAATAACACTTTTTATTCTTATGCAATTGATGCATAACATCCTTCTTCACACAGAGGTTTAATGTGTTGTAAATTAATTATCTGGAATGAGTACAGGGTCAATGGACCTTGGTATGACCGGGATGTAATGTTAAAGTGTTCCATTTCCTCCTAGCCCTGCTCAGCTCTCTTGCCGACTTTTATACGTGTCAGTTATGCCATCTTCTGCAGTTTGTTCCCTTAAGTGTTGTTAATGCCCCTCTAGGGCTTGATCGATAGGAAAAATTTGCTTTACCATAAATTTATCCAACAATTTTCTTTCTTCTGAAGATGGAGAATCTTTATTAACTATACTTGTATAATGCTTCTTAGTAAACTATTCTTACTCTTAAAGAAGCTTAAAAGAACAGTTTTAGTTTAAATCATAATGGAATTGCAAAGATTCAAGATTTTGCATAAGCAGATGCAGACCTAATTTTTTAACTTCTAGGTGCCTAAAATTATCAACTATGCTTGAAGTTTCTGGCAGGAGAAATTTTGATTTGCTGCTTCTACACAGCAAACCATGTAGATGAATAAAACCATTATTAGCTCTGAAAAAATGTCGAGGGAGAGATTCTCAACCATGAACAGTGCAATTAAAATAGACATTCACTGGGTTTAAAGTAGCCAATTTCCTTTAAAAATCAGAGAGGCCACCTCTCTCTATTTTTTTTTTTTTTTTTAAGCCAGCTTGGCTATTAGTTGCTAGGGTAACAAGATCCAAGATACTGAATAAGGTCTGTCCAGGCAGCACAGCATTATGGGGGTCTAAGATAAGAAAGAAATGCTGTCAGAAACATTCAATTATAGATTGTTTTTATTTTTATTTATTTGTCTTTTTCCTGCAAGAATGATGGTCAAAATATGTGTATGTTCATAATTACAATGTGCTGATACCACAGCAGTTTGTCTGCGCTGAGTAACAGATGACACTAAACTATTTAAGCAGCAAACTCTTCAAATATCACTGAAAAAAAATAGATACTACTTAAAACTTATGGCATGTTGGTGGGATCAATTTAATGTACTGTGCTGTGTCAATGTCACTTTCATAAACTTTTGCTGAAGTGCTTTTCCTACTGTATGTTGAATGATGTTGTCAGGATTGAGTCGGGGGTATGGTGGATTCAAGTCTACTTTACTTCCCTTGATGAAAAGGTCACTGCCACTTGTAAATCTGTTTTACTCCCTGCACAGTTGTTAGTGTCAAAGTCTGTCAGCTCTGTGGGATGTTAAAATTACACAACTGTGGTAGGAACAAGGATCGCAAATTCCCAAGTGGTACGTCCCAAGAAAGTCTCTGATCTTTGTGTAAAAGTTCTGTAGAAAGCTTCTCATTCAGGATTTTCAGCTCACTTTGGCTTGATTGCAGAAATAAACAACATTTCTATTTCATGCCTCCCATCTGGTGGACCTTCCCCAATGATAACTCACCACAGGGCCACTTATTCTGTCTGTAGCCCACTGTTGCAAGGGAAACAATCCCCTCTGCTTTGTTTTTTTTAGGACTGTAAGGGCTCCAATTAGAGCACGATTAAAACTTGGCCTGTGTTGTGTTATGTGATTATGTTTTGACAAATCATCACAATAGATCAGCTTCACAAGACCTCATAATTATTCATAGATTATTTGGAAAATACAAGTAATAAACAAGAAATAAAACAACTGACCAATTGAGGGAGGGAGAGGACAAATCCCCACACCAACCTTCTAACCAGTGCAAGTAATGTGAATGACAAGAACCTCAAAAAACCTAAGCTCTCTTTTCCTTACTCATAGCATCATCTAAACTGTTTTGTGTATATGCAAAGACAGCTTTTTATTCAGCTGTTTTCCCTTATAAGTCATCATACTTTACAAGTGAACTGCAGCAAATGCAATGAGAGCGAAACCAGCTGGAGTGCCAACGGTGGACATGTCCTGCTGAGTTTGATTGATTATGACGTAAAGAGTTTTTGAAGTTTTATGCTCTGGCTGTACAGGAGATGGACATGAAGTTCTTTGCATGTGAAGTATGGCCAAAGCTTTTAGGTGGTCAATTACCTGCTTAATCCAAAGGCCTCCACTAAGACAGAGTCAAGTTTTTCATGCTGTGAGGTATTTCCATATGACCTTGCAACTAAATTGATTTTTGATCTGAGTGGAGTAGTTTGCTGCTGAGGAGACAGAATGGGACCTGAA
Organism: Antrostomus carolinensis; assembly: GCF_000700745.2. Lineage (NCBI taxonomy): Eukaryota > Metazoa > Chordata > Aves > Caprimulgiformes > Caprimulgidae > Antrostomus > Antrostomus carolinensis. Next base: position 24,248 of record NW_010298691.1, on the reverse strand, counting down.
GGGGGCAAACACTGAATCTTTTTGGCTTGACTTTCAGTCAAGGTAACTCACTGGGGTCCTGAAGGTAATGCAAGTAAACATCTGCCAAGTGAATCTTCATGTCAAGGCAGCCATTGTGGGTGAACTTGGGTAGGCGACTGTGGGTGCACGTATATCAGTGTGCCAAGGAACCATCAGCGGGAAAGAGAAGGGGACACACCAAGATCCTGGTTTCATTTTGCCTTATTTTTGACTGGAAAATGCTATTCATGTGCCCCTGGATCTGACCTAGAGGCTGTCTCAGGCATTCATTTCAGTCATGTGAAAGCAGAATCTTTAATGTGAAGTTTTTTTTTTACTGTCTGTGAATTATTTGAATGACAGATGAGCAAACAAAAAAGGAGAAACTGAAGTTTTAATTACTTTGAGTAAAAATTCACTGCCATCTCTATTAATCACTACCTTGCTTTTATAGGTATCTTTCAAAATATCATGCAGTGTGCCTTTAAGATCACAAGCACTTCTGCTTAATTCTCCTTCCCTGCCTCCTGAGAGAATTACAATATAAAAATTCAACCTTTCCCTTTCTTATCAGATTAATTTCTACTCTTTGAAATAGCTAAAATCCAAATTGTAGATATTGTACTTACATAATTAGAAAGCTGAATAAATGCCTCTCATATCAGTGCTAGTGTTTGCTGAAGACTCACAATGTTAGATGGAGGGCATGTCTGAGGAATGTAAACAAACATCCACCTTATCAGGACTTCTGCTACTGAGAAATAGAAAATAACATTTATTCTCTGCCCTCTGTTATCCCTCCAATTCTCTAGGCTTTGTGTTTTCTAATTCTCAATTTTTCTAGGTGCAAGTAAATGGAGAACAATTAAGAACTGTTGGAATAATTCATCTAAGCAGGAAGAGCAGTTCCTCACTCTCAGGTCTGTATGCGCCCATATGACAGGTATCTGGTATATAGCTATTTTTTCACTCTGCAATAAAATTAAGGGATATGTATATGCTAATGTCTCTGTATATGTATTGGGGACACTTTAATCCTTTATAAAACCAGAATTTCATAAAACAATTGTTATGTGTATTTCAACACAAAATCAGATAACTATTTTTGATAATAGATAAATCCTTAATAATAATACTTAATTTGAATGAATCATCTACATATATTTCTAGGAAAAAAGGAAATAGAGTGTAGGAAAAGACTCTGCCAGTATTTAGAGAGCTTTGGAAAAGTTACTTATTGATCAAGCCTAGTGAATGAATGTTTGAGATGATTTACAGACAACAAAATGTTTAGGGCGTTTTGTGGAACTTGCAGCCTTCCCAGAGAAAAGACTTGCCTAGTTGAACAAATATCCGTTAAAAACAACTTTACCTTTCCTATAAAAAATAATTCAAATTAATTCTAAAGCATTGTGGTCCCTGTGAAAAATAAGAGAATACTTAAGTACTCCTTGTTCTTTGAGCTTTATTTAGCCATTATGATCTTCAGAAAGATAATCTGAAATTGCTTTGTCAGACTAGCCACCTTGCAGTAGTCTTCATGTTTGTTTTTGCTCCTTTCTTTTCTGAACACCTGCACAGTGGCATCTCCCACATATTCCTGATGCGTGTTGCTTACACTTCCCTTTCTCAAATTTTCAGTTACATCCTGACTGCTTTCTTTCGTGGTAGTCATAATTACACCCCTTTGGACTTTCTAAATGTCTTCTACGTATCAGCCCACAGAGCTCTGGCTATTTTTTTAGAGTCTGAGATTATTACTATGCACCCTCTCTCTTTTCTTGTGTTTTTAATAAAATTTCAAGCTTTTTTTTAAGATGTGCTGAAATGCCTTTTCACATTCATCAGAGTTTTCCAGCTCTCTCGACTTCCTGCACAGTCTGTGCTGCCCAAGTTGCAGCCTCTTTTCTTGTTATTCCAAGAAGGTGCTGGCTTTTACTAATTTATGCCCTTAAATCTTGTTTGGAAACATTCCTTTCCCTCTTGGCTTACAAGGTCAACATTTTAGGATGCTCTGTCAGATGAGCTACCAAATGCTAGCACTGTATTTTGTAGACACAGTGACATGCTGGCAGGCCACAGAGCAGTGCTACTAGGTAGTACTGCAGTCCTGGCTGTATGTAGATGAAGGATGTGTCTTGATTTGGACTCTCCTAAGTGACTCTTCTGTTATCCTGGGGAGAGACTTACCTTTTACTCATTTACTATCATCTAGTCTCCAGAATGAATATTGCCTTGGCACAGTTGAACCATTCCTAATTTATTCTCAGCTAATATTTACTTTCATTTTGAGAATAAAGACATTTGGTATACATGAGGTGAACCAGACCAGATACGAAGTTCCTTGGCATGTTAACCCTCACCCTGTGAACCTAATTAACGGCCCTAGCACATAAGTTCATGTAAATTGCTTGTGTGAATTCTTACTGCAGCAGCCCCAAAACCACCTTATTTGCACATCCAAGACTGAAGGATTTGGTGAAGCCATGAAAATTTGTAGTAAAGGTTTAAAATATAGGATACGAAGCATCGATATGTTGATGTTAGGCTTGATGGCTGCGTTTTTTTTTGTTTGTTTGTTTTTGTTTTGGTTTTTTTTTTGAGAGCGAAATGGATGTGTGAGATCTGTATCATGTTTACCAGTGGTTATGGACAGCTAAATGGAGTGGAAATTTTTTTTTGAAAAATCTTCATTTCAAAAATATGGCTCAAGCAGAGGCTGAAACTGAAGCCCCTGCTCAGCTGAGTTGGGAAGTTTGATTTGGGAAGGAGGGAATAAATACCCATGGCAAATCCTCAGCTGCTTTACTTCATAATGGAACATCCTTCTTCATAAGTAGTCATTCCCAAACAGAGGCTCTCAGTGGCAATAGTAATTCAGGCTGCAAGTGAGACGAGTGATGCTGGTCAAACTATACCAGAAAGGAGAAAGTTTATAATTGTTCTCAATTTTTGATTAACTTTCTGCTCTGAAAAATGAAGTTTATACTTAAATTTGTAGAAGCAGAAAGTCTTTTTTTAAAAAAAAGTCATAAAAACCTGTAACACTTTATCCAGACTTGTTGAATTGCTTTTCTGCAGACATTGCGAAGGAAAAACAATTAAGAGCTAGTGTATGCATAAGTGCTAAATATTTGAAACATTCACAGCCACTGCCACATGACAGTGATCCTGTCCCTGGGGGTCAGGCTATTCACTGGCAATTTCAGTGTGAGGAATCTCTGGGATAGTGAACCTGCCAGGGGAAAACTGGTATCCTTTCATTCCTAAACCAGGATATACTGTGCTCATGTATATATGCCCATTCAAAATATCTGTGTAACAAACCCAACTAAACTGTCTTTACTACTAAGATACAGAGCAGAATACTTTTCTAATATACTTCTTTTGGAATAATATTTCTAATAGTTTCAACCAATCTTTATTGTTTCAACTGCAACCCACATGTGTGGTGGCATTCTGCATTATTTATACTTAATGTTTTGATGTATCATTTTTAGTGCAAAAAATCAATGACACACATGAGTTGTTTGATATAGTTGAAAAAAAAAAGAAGAAAACAAAACCCTGCATCATTTCCATACACTCATCCTCCACTTATAGTTATGATCTGGGTTGCCCCTATTGTTGGTTAATGTATGAATAACAGCATGCATCTGCAACCTGCTATCTGATTTTACTACAGGAATAAAGCAAGGTCAAAATAATATCCAGTGTTCAGACAGCATGCTGACAGTCTCCCTATCAGCAGACTATTCTTAAATAATAGTAACAAATTAGCATTAAAAGCTCTCCCCAACAGGACATGCTAAAATCATACTGGATGCTCAGTGACCTGTGCAAAGAAAAGAAAATGTAACACACTGCTTTCTAGTGCTTCCTGCCCCAGCTGCTGCAGTGTCAATTATGTCACTACAGCTTTTCAGAGGTGGAGCTAACATGACTCAAGAAAATAAAAAAACCAGAAAAAATAAAAAAATAAACTCCAGATGCAAGAAGAGAGAGTGTTGCAAGAGGAGAACGTTTTGCTCCAGCACTGAGTTTGAAGGGGCTGCCCTCTTTAGCACAATGGGAGCCAGCTTCCCTGCTGTGTTCTCTGAAGTGGCTCATTGCAGAGCAGTAATATTATATCTTAATAAGCATAACACTGTGAACTGAGGCATATTTTTAAGTCAGACACATGGGAGGGAAACATATCAGAGCAGAGCTGTGTTATTTTTAATGGAGCATGTGTTTGTCTTGTAAGTGTGTCAGAAGAAAAGGAACGGGTCTCGGGTTTCTTCTCACCATGTCTAATGTAGGATGGGCACTCCAACTGCCTCTCTAAGTGACATTAGCAGTCTTTGATATCACAAATGACACAGGACAGTCTGGACTACACTTGCACCTCACATTCTTTTCTACTATTTGTGTACATCAATGTTCATTTGAAGCTATCCTTCAAATTAAGCTCTTTAAAAACCACAAAGACTAAGATAGTTTAGATAAACAAAATTATAACGAGAGTCTCTGTCTTCTTCCCAGACACGAGTATATGGTACAGATGATGGGGACGTGCTCTGCAAGAAAACATATTTCCTTTTACATTCAACTGGAAAATAGATCTTGCAATGTGGAATTGATAGCTGCCATGTGTACCGTACTGCAGCCCATGCCACTCACTTCTAGTTCATAATAGCAAAACCAATATTAGAGCAAAAATGTTTGCAGTGAAATTCCAAAGAGCATTTTAAATTTCAATTAATATTGATAATGGCTTTTTAATAAGTCTTGGGTCAAGATGTATCATAAAACTATTTTCCACAGTGCACAGAAAATATATTCTTATTCTGTCTTTGTGATATGACTGGATCTAGTCTTACATCCAGCAGCCAGCTGAGGCTGCTTGTCTATTATAGTCTCTTCTACCATTCCTGACAAATGAACAAATAACTAGATGCCCTGTGAAACATTTTAAATATAACTGTCTCCTGGAAAAGCTGTTAGTGACAGAGACAGGTTCGATCCAGATCAAGGGAACTTGCTTTGGGATACAGAAGATCAATACTGGTCACTGGCTTTTTTATTTCTGTGGGTTTTTTTTTTTTTTAGTAGAAAGAGGTAAGGATTATGATGAATAAAGTAAAGCAGAAAACAAGCAATCCATGAACTGAAGTGCATCCTTCTTATTAAACCTTATTGTGCTCTTAAAGCAGTAGCAGAAGCTGTTGCTATGAACTCTATCATGCAAGAGGCTTTCAAAAAAGCATTTAAAACTATATATTAGCTAGAAACCACTTTGTCCACAAATTCTGAAAGAGCTGAAAGTAGCTTTTGAAAACGAACCAATGTATTTGAAAAGGAACCAATATATTTCATGGCAGGGTAAATTAGCTGCTATTTTTTTTACTTTTTAAATGTTTGATCAAAATCCATTGCTAAGCACAAGTGTCTTAAATTAATTCTATTTAGAGTGTTTCTCTGTTGGTTACAACCCAGATCCTCTTACCTGGATCCTGTAATACTAACTACCCCTCCTTTCCTGCTGTGTTCTTTGGCATACGTGTGGGAGTGATGCATTTCTATCACCAGCTAAGGGCATGTTCTTATGTTCGGAAATGCGTGGATTTGTGTGAGCTGGACAGATCAAAACTATGATTGCTTTTATTTATTCTATTTAAATAGCATCATCTACTTTCATTTTGCTTAACAATGAAAATGCCAATTAAGAGGAAAGAATAGTCACCAAGAACAAATCATCCCAGTAATGGAAAACTATAAACCAGAATGAGACAGGTCTTAGGAAGCAACACTAGCATTATAGCAAGAATACTCTCTGTAGCCTATGGCTAAATCCAGGAATTCAGCTTACAATATAATCAATCCTCTACAATCCACAAGCATTAAATTCATCATTAAAACGTTGTTCTCCCCTTCCCAAACCTTCCATGTAACAAGCATCTCAGTAAGATGAAAGGCATTTGTTACTGAGAACAGCCTTAAGGAAAGCGAAAAGAGCAAATCTGGAAAACATATTCATATTTTTCTGGAAATGGGTAGTATTCATAAAACATTTAGTGAGTTCAAGGTCAACTTGTTCTCCTTCTATATACTATTCATAACAGGCATTTGGCAACTCGGTGACAGCCAATCTAGCAGCTGAACTGAATATATTGGGTCATCCATTTTGAAGAAAAGCTAAATCTTCATTGTGGAATGAGCACAACAAAAATAAGAAAACCAAGAACAGCAAAAGGCTTTCCTGTTTCTGAAATTTCAATTAAAATCAACAAATACAGTTACAAAAGAGAGGAAATAGACAAAATTTTGGGTTACTTGAGCAAATATATGCATAAAAGGCAAAGGATTATGGTCCTTCACACCATAGTGGGTGTTGTCTTCCCATTTAAGTGAAACTTTGTAATCCCAAGAATTCCACAGTTTGTGTGTGTGTGTTGGTTTTGGGTTTTTTGTATGTGTTTTTTTTTTTTTTTTTTTTTTTTTTTTAAAGCATACAATGTCTGAGAAATGACCCAGTGCTAATAGGGTATTTAAATTTAGCAGTTACAATTACTCTGGACTTATCTTGTCCTTTCACTACCTGTATAAGACCACCATGGAGTCTATTCCTGATATTGACTGTTTCTCAATATGTTCTGTCATTTAGTAAAAGGTATCCCCTAATGACTCTTGTCCTACTGAAAAGTGAGGAGATTACATTTATTGGATTGGAATAATGAGATTTTCATCTGACTTCAAAGCTGGTGAAAATAGTAGCTCAGGGAGTCACAGAGACATATGTTTTGGAAATCCCAGGCATATTGAATTTTGTATCCATCAGAATTCTGAGGTTGAGTCCATTTGTAATTCCAATATTTTTTTCTTACTGTAGTTACTGTCCTCATGAATCTTAAAGAAGTTATACTCTGTCCATGTATGTCCCAAGCAATATAGATATACATGGCATATACCTGCCTTTTATAAAAAAATCCTCTTAACTAAATGAAAAAGAATCCTATGTGGTGTATGTTGAAGACAGATGGTCCTAAACAACTAGCTCGTACCTTTCCTCCACCACCTCCAAATTTCACAGCTATTTCAACGATAGTGAAAATGCATCATATCGCCAATTGCCTTCTCTGTTTCAACAAGACATAAAATGAAAAACAACTAACAATTGTTTTGTGGATGCCTTCACAGATTAAAGATCAACTATAAATTGAGAGGAGTATCAAGTTCACAATATACTTTGTTCCTTTTTGGAAACTACTACCTGGTTTTGTTTTTAAAGCTGCTACAGGTTTTCAACAGGATTCTTACACTAAGAGCTCCATATCTTTCATCAGCTAGCACCCACTGAATGACTGCCATAGTTAGTGTCAAATTCTTCTGTAGACATCCAGCTGGACTCTCTACAGGGATTTAGCTGAAAGGGCTTGCTGGAGGAATGATGTTACTAACAGTTCCACCTCCCCCACTCTGCATCTTTCAAATATTAGTTATAAATATTTTGAATATACCTATCATTTAAAATTTTAGACCTCTTCCCCAATTTTGTAAGGCATTTTAGAAGTGGCTTTCCGCTTACAGTTTTAATATATGTCTGCAGTCCAGGAAGACAGCTGACAAGCACAGTGAAACCTGCTCTATATTTGGAAACATCTGCTGTTTCATTTCCATGATGCATAGTGATGTGCTCTTCTAGGAAGAAGAATGAATCTGGCACAGGAGACATTAGTTCCTGGTTATGTATTATGATACTGAAGCTGAGGTTCCTCTAAACTAACTCTTCTTAATCACCTTCTGGTGGTACTTCTCCATTGAGTAAAGGATGCTGAAAGAGTTGCCTAATGGTCCTCTGACTGTCAGACCATTTTCTGAGGAAGTAACTCCTACCCGTCCTGAGACAGCCTTTTCAGGTATCAGCAACTGGCTTTCTCAGGGTTGTTTTGTCATTCCTGAAAGAGAAGCATATAGAAAATGTAACTGTGACGTGGAGGCAAAACAACTAAGTTGACTTGGGAGGGACTTTGGTTTGAGGTTTCTCTAGATTCAAGGTAGTAAGGTGCTCAGGATCTAGGAGAGGATTTGCTTTACTATATGTTCTATAAAGCAGTCATACCAAAAACCCAGCAGCGTTATCAAACTTATAAAAGCCCAGATGCATATTCAGGAGAAGTGCCCTTTGATGAGTCGAGAAAATTTGGCAAAATTCTGTTCATGATAGTGGCATGGGTAATATTGATTTTTGAATAGTATGAAAAATAATTTGAGAAGAAAAAAGTTATGTAAATAATCTTAGCAATGCTTTATGGGTGAGCAAGGCAAATTACTATCTTTGGTGCTAAGGATAGTTTTGATTCTTATCTTCAACTGATTAAAAATAATAAAAACCAGCATTTTCGTAAGTATTTCTATGGTGGTCAATCGTTGATCACTGCCGAATCCAAGACGTTGAGCTAGCTACTCCTGTGGTCTGATCCAGCACCATTACACCTCTGGGCTTTTGTTCCAGTGAAAAGGCAGGAGTTAAACCTTGCACGGACTCAGAATCAGACCGTGGTTTTTTTCTCAATAATGATTATCAATGGAAAATTTAAATTAGAGCTAGAAGAGACTATGGGGGCTTAGGAGAATGGAGACAGTATATTTGTGAAGTGCTGTTAGTCTGGTGCTGTTTGGGGTTTGTGTATCCTCTGACTGTGCCTGTCTTCAATCACACTGCTAAGTGTACTAACAGAAATTTTGGAGAATGTTGAAAAATTGTTATTTTGAGAAGTGTTCACACAAACTTGTATTTAAAATTCCCTTATGTGTTCCTTATGTGGGAGCTTTGCAATATATACACTACTCTTAGAGCAACGTAATCCTGTTGGCCAGGAATTCTTAACTTTAAAAGGCTGAGGAATGAAGAGTTGCCTATTCTACAGAGAGGACAGCCTTTCCCCCCGTCCTCCTCTCTTAAATCTAGACATTAGTAGAGTTTTTCTACAGCAAAACTAAGAAGTAGTATATTTTGATCTGTCAGATTCATTTTGATTTGACAGATTTCTGAATCTCTGTGATCAAAATTACAGAAATGAAAGTCTCCTATCAGTTGAGCGGAAAGTAATACAATATAGTTTAATCTAGCAGTAATGTTTTGTCCTAAATGTTATGTCAAGGCTGTCTATCAATAATTTAGCTCTTATATAAAATATTCTTGCAAATAAGATATTGTACTTCAAGGACAAATGATCAGTGCAGATATATTTTCAAAGAATATGAGTCTCACTGTTTACGCCAGTGAAGAGTGAAAGAAACCTGAGGGTGATAAATAAAACAATAAAAGGTTTTGTGCAATATGTGGACTTGGAATGAAAAATGCTGAAAATCTGGAATGGTTAGACTTCTAGGGTGGAATGCGTCTTAATAATTCTATTGCTTTTTTCTAATGTTTTAAACCAACTTTCAAGAGATAAAAAGTGCTAAAAGAAACTTTAATGGCAAAATACCCTTAAGTATGCAAGAAATGTAAAATAAGTGCAACATGTAAAGATGAAATGCACGGTTCCAAGGCAATGCACTCCAAAACTGAGAGCAAGAGATGAAAAAGATAAAAAGAATTATTACTTAAATCTCATTTAGGATATACAAAAGAATCAATAACTTGAAAAAAAATCTTTGAATATGCCCTAAGGTGAAATGCTAAGGTGATGGGAAAAGCTTTTATTGTAAGATGACTATGTAAAATCTCTGCATTTCATAAAAGAATATTTCATGATCTTTTTTTCTTTACAGGTTGTTTCATGTTCGCTTACATTATTCAGAAATGTTTTACATCTTCACCTTCCAAAAAAGCTGAAGTGGCATTGTTCAGCTATCCATAAAGGCAGGAGTGACTGCTTATACCAGTGATTTTTAAGAGGTACTTTTGGTTTTGGAGTGATAAAAGTTATGTTCCAACACTTGCACCATTGCCATACCACACTTCAATAAAATATGATTTAAGCATCTAGAAATCGTGATTGGCTTTAAAGCCATGAGTTTGAAGTTAAGTGAGTATATTTGATATGTCTGGCCTTCCAGGCCTTGTGTTTTTATTTTTATTTTTTTTAATACAAATATAATAGAGATTTTTTTTTTTTTTTTAATGAGCACTGGATGATTTTACACAGCCATGTGACTCTAGAAGTTCATAGTTGAGTATGCCATAAGAAATTCAGACTACAATAACTGATGGTAGTGTGTTACTTGCTAACCCAGATTTTAAATGCCACAGTGGAGAAGGTTAAAAACCCCTAAATTCTTTCTGCCAAAGCTGTTTTTGTTTCTTACAGAGATCAGATGTGTAAGAATGAAATCTTCCCCCAGACCTATCTCTGTAATCATCAGCTCTGGCAGTTAAATTTCTGTATATGTGTACAAGGAACAGTAAAGTTGAAAATTCCTCAAGAAGCTACCAAAGTTGTGCTCTCGTCCTGCAGAGTTGTTTTGGTGGAATTCTGCTGCAAGTCTTTCCACAGCTGGGGAAATGCCAATTTATCCTAGTTCCTGGACACCACTGCTGACAATAGCTCTTTTTATCCAGCCTCATGCGCTTCTCTAGAGGTCACTGGCACTATTGCTGATACACAACTTTATATTGCTCTAGGCAGCTAGTCAACTTTACTGGCCTGAGCAATTATGAATTAAGGTTTTCATGTAGGCAAGAGTCAAAAGGGAGTATCACCTGAAAGTTTCTGAAAAGGAAGAACTATGGGACCTCCTTAAAAGTGAGAGATAGTACTCTGTCTCCCAGGGCCCCATCAAACTTGTGAGAAGAACAAGATTTGGCTGGATCCAAGGGCAGCTGTCTTGCTTCCTCCCATTTAGATTACCCTGTGGTTCCTGAGTGTCTTGCAGCCTGGTACAGAGCTGTAGCATCTGAGGTAGGCTTCAAGCTACATGTGGTTGCATTTCTGAAATTGATGCACATAGCTATGATCACAAAATGTAGATGATTTCCTCAGGGAATTGCACACTGTAATATTTGAGTGTACTCCAAGAAGGCAATACAATCTTAAGATGAGAATAGATCTATGACATCTACTGGACTATACACTTTGGCTTGGTAGTTAGTAAAGCCCTGTAAAAACCTGATATTGATGTGATGCTCATGTGAACTATGAAAGCAATATTAACTCAGTTGCCTCACTAGCCATAAAGCAAATAATCCCAGAACAGGATTGTTTCTCCAAAGAGGAATTATCAGTGAAAATATGAGTGCCAAATGTACCATTGTGTACAGTTAAGACCCCTCCTCCCCCTTCTTATTCCAAAGAAGTCTTTTTAAATTTATGGTGTTGCCCCTTTCCTTCTCTTGCTCTATTGCTTTACTCTTTTCCTTTCCTACTGTTTCAGGGTGGCAGACAGTATAACTTCATCAGATGTATTGGTGTGGGTATGATGCTGGGATGGGATTTTTATTTCTTCATTCTTTTGGTAAGGGAAGCTGAACGGACTTATTTAGATGGATGGGTTAAGTCAAGTAGAATATTACTGAATAATCTTCAACCTTGAATGAGCAAAATGAGATACAGGATGCCTAATGTTTCACGGACATCCATGAAAACAGACATGAAAACATCCAAATCTCTCTCTGAGGAAGAAAGCTAGGGGGACAACATGCAACCTGCGGTTCCAATAAGAAGGGTGGCCCTGGCAGCCAGTGGGACAGCAGCAATCCCATACACCTCTCCTTGTGTGGCCACAGGGGAGAGGCTATGCCTGGGTCATGAAGGAGAAGCAAAGCGTGTTTGGCAAGTTCTCAGTGCAATGTTTTCCTCATTTCTGTGTAGGATCTAATACTGACTTAAAAGAAAACAAAAGTTTTGTGTAAAATGGGTAAAACACAACTCCATGTTTCTTAATTTCTGCAGTAATTTCATGATTATGTTTCTAAAAGAAAGGACGTGTTTTTATTTTCATAATTAACAGGAAATGCATGTTATACATTAAATGTGACACAAGAGAGATGAATTATGCAGTAAACTGTGTGTGCTGATCAGTACAAAGCCCAAGGCACATTCATCAGAGTTTCTATGAAGATCTGTAATCAGTTTCAAGTACATCATTTCCTGATGGAGGGTAAGAAAACATCCATCAATGCTAATTTTCCCATAGTTTTCGCTTTTTATGAATACTTTACAGCTTACAAAAAAGATGAATTTCTAAAGTGCAACTTGAGGCAACTCTTAGTAATTAGAGAGTATTCCTAGCCAAAACTAATGTGTTCTGAGCCTTAAACATGGGAATAGTTCAAAGTTGACAGCTCCAGCCTCTTAATTTCTTCTAAAAGCTTAAATCGATTGCCAAATCTGAACATAGATATTTTGTTTTCTAGTTGAACTCTAAGCCAAAGTTGTCATTGTGCCTTCAGAAATACAGACTTTAGGTGTTAGGCTCATTCCTGATTCTGTAGTAGTGTTGCAGAGGATTAAGGATTAAATGATCTGAAAAAGCAAACTCAAGTGAGATCAGGGCATCTCTATACAAAGCATGAGGGCTCTGTGAAATAATGCTGATTTTGTAGTGGAGCACATGATCATATGCACCGGTTTTTTCTCCTAAGCTTCTGTCAAGCTGTTGTAACAAAGACATTCTGATGTTTTAGGAGGGAGAAAGTAGATTTTAGAGACTGGCAAGGAGGTGGTGGCAACTTTTCTAGTTAAGCAGTTTTCCATTTTATACTGAGATTTAGTTTGATTCTAGACTTCAAAGAACCCAAACCTAATATCTGTGAATATTTTTCCAGCTAGTGTATGTTGCTTGTTTAGTGAGGAAACATTACATATATTCCATGTTTATATAATAATATATATTAAATATGTAGTATAAATATACCAAGTAGAAAAAATTATATCTGCTATAACAAGGTACTTAACACATTAAAAGTCTAGTAATTATACAGAATTTAGAGGTAGTCAGGCCAAGAGTTGTGAAGAGCTTTCAGAGAGAAACACTAGACCATATGGAGGGTAAAACCGTTCAGTAAAACCCACCCTTACTGGAAGCATCAGGTTGTTGCATCTGCCTCCTGCTGATGTCCCTCAGTTATGTTAAACAAAAGCTCTCTCAGAAGAGATCACTACTCTTAGTCATAATTTAAGATGATATTTTTTAAGATAGAAATAATTCAGGTTTCTTAACACAAATTTCTTTCCAGCACCTCTCACTTAAACCAGAGGGCTTTTCTGTATCCACAGAGTAGATTTGATTTGATGAATCACAGAATCAAAAGCCATGATCTTCTGAACAGCCTGAAAGCTGGAGACTGAACAGCAACAAACAAAATAACTTCAGATATATGTGACTGAATTGAAGATTTTCTCATATAATTTAGAGGCATTTGAATTCTGCAAGACAATCCTCACTCTTCAATAGTTCTTCAGTTCCAAAGCAGAGCTAGTTTCAATCATGATTGTGTTTTTGTTAGTATTTACAGATATTCATGGGAACAGGTTTTTGTTCACAAAAATGTTTTAGGGAAATCCTGTGCCTTTTATGAGTCCAAACATGACCAACACTACTGCAGAGACACCACAAATCATTATCTTAAAAACATTTCGGCTATTCAGTCAAGACACAGAAACAATTCCATGGGGTTGGATAACCAAGTTATGAAAAGTATATAATCACTCTGTATTTCTACAAGCAAATTATGTCCTGAAATTTTTTTCATCCCATCTACCCAGTGATCACTGTGGATATTCAGAGAAAGCAGGATAGGATCTCTCATGCTTTGGTATTAGGAAGAAAGGCTAATTTGTTCTTGATTGAGGTAGGCAAAAATAAGTTGTTGAGCTCTGGTACTAATACAAAATTATTTTGTGATACAATAGAGGATAGGAATATAACACAATGTTATTTACTTATCTTTGACACAAACAAAACTTTTGTAGTCTGATACTACACTAATTTCCTTGTTCAGTAGTTAGTATGTCAAGTGTTCATACTGGATCTTAAATTGTGCTAGAAAGCTCAAAAGTATACCAACATTTGCAGCATAAAACTGTCTTCTCTTTGATCATTCAAGCTATCCATCACTCTAGGTGGTCCTAACTAATAAGGAACTGTGATCCTCTTCACTACTTGATTCCAGTAGCCATGCAACAAACCACATGCAATTAGTGCTTGCTATTATTGTTTTAGTCAAATACCAACGCTTATCTACAGATTTACGATCCTGTTAGTGAATCAGTTCCTTTTAATTACATATTTATAAAACATGTCACTATATGTATGGGAACTAAAATTTATCTTTTAAGGTTTTAAACATTCTGTATCTTTTTATTTGGGATCTTTTTTCCCTCAAGGCAAAAAATTGAGCAAGTGTTTTAATGTATGTAATATATGTTACTAAGCAGGAGCGCTGATGTGAAGTTCCATACAAACATGTACTATGAAAAATAGAAATCTTTGGTCTTCTTCAGATTTCTATATGAAGTTCTTTGTATAAGAGTCTGGTTTAGAAGTCTGACGTGCCCGTGCAATGCCCATATGGTCAATGTCCAATCCCATATCTCTGCTTCAGCAGTCCTCATCTGCCTTGTTACGGATGCTGGGCAATAACAGCCCTACTGACTTTGTTGTACTGAGAACTCTGAAAAATATACATGCAGAAAAGGAATTGGCATCCTCAAAATTAAATACCTGGTTCTGGTAACACTCTTCCCAGGCAGCTTTTCTGTAATCATTTTAATATAATTTTTGAATCTTTGAACAAAGATAATTGTACACAGGACACCAGTTAAGGCATCCTGTCCTAGTTAAGGGGAAGTTGTGGCCATAGAACAGAGAATTATGTTTTTTTGGATATTAGGGTTTAATGATAAAGGAAGAAGAGCTGATGATAAAGTTCATTAGTGTAACAACAATTCCTTCTGAAAGGAGTTTCAAGCAACTTCAGGCAGGTCTTACACAAATTTCTTTCCTGTATTAGAAAAAAAATCTCCTGAATTTGAGATCATTGAGAATGAAAAAGTTGCCAAGGGGTAAGTGAGGAATGACAGGTACATACCTGATCTCTACAGAAACCTTTGGATTCTCTTGCTTTGATAATAGGTTGATTTCATTTGCTGCTCTCATAATCTTGGAAAATGTATGTTTGTGATGGGATCATGATGAGGTATATAAGTTCAAGAAAGCCCTTTTGATGCATAAATAATTCTTGTCTTAGAGGTCTGTGATAACCCTGTCTCCCCAGATCTTGTGTAGGTAGCACTTTGTGTCATGATCTCCCCAGTATGTACTGTGTAATGATTTGCGACAGAGGCACAGAATGGTCGTTGGTTCCTGCTGTAGCATCTACAACACATAAGGTTGATCTTAACCTTACTCCCAGCCCAGTTATTTGCTTGGGATACTTTATTAGGCTGGATTATCTGACAGTAGACCTTTCTGCTGCTCTGAATGTCTTATGCAGACTGCCAGCAATCTGAAGCACTGAGCACTAATTTTCAGCACTAGTCAGCTAAAAAAAAAAATTTTAAAAAATTAACCTTTATAGTTTTATTGCCATACAGTTTCTTAACTCCACGTATTCCTTTCAGTTTGGGCTAAAAACCCCTGGTAGTTGTACGCTAGTGGAACATACAGATTTGAGACTTTGATTTCCTTCCATTTTAATATATAGGTGTAGATTTTAAATAACTGTGAAAGAAATGAACTTAAAAGAGGGGAGATGTCTGCCCTAGGAGAGGAATGACACAATGGTTTTGCTCTGAACTGTCTGGGATCATTTAAAACCAATGAATTAAAAATCAGATAGTTGGTGAGGGCTGTAATTTACACTACAGAGGTGATAAAGCCTTTTGTGTTCATATTTACAAAGAAAGCATTAAACTACAGTGATTTTTGATTTTTTTCTTCCCACCAGGGAGAAATGTGAAACTCAATTTTACCCCCGATTGGTAAGGTGCTAATTTGTCTGACAAGTTGTTGGAATCTCAGCATGTTTTGAGGTATCCTTGATGTATCAACACCTTCATGCTGAATGAAGGATGCCTTTAATGTGTAAATGTTTAGTACATATCCTATATCTCATTAGCCAAGAACAATACAAACCACACACAGGCAAGAAGGGTCAGAAGCAAGGTCCAGTCAAAGAGAAAAATCTTTTATGTTCTAATTAAATGAGCAAACATTTGGAATACATCTCATTTTCAAATAGTTTATCAAAAAATACACTTGAAATTCGCAGCCTAACTTGTGTCCTAAAGACCTGGTGGGTCTAATATCAAATGGTGAATCCTGAATCAGTGTCATGTTGTAATGCTGATGTCTTAAAGTTCTTCTTACTGTATGCAATATCATGAAACATTAAGAATAGTAGGAGAAAAGCAGTTGTTAGTAAAACCCTAAAGGTATACTTTTCCAAATTCTAAACTTTGGTAATTTCCAAAGTCTAAACCTTGGTAAATTACATGTAACTTCAGAAATTTAGCTTCTTTGACTCTTCTGTGAAAATGAATACATTTCTAGGGGGAATGAAACCATTGTCTAGGGAAATGCCATCTCCATTTGAAAGAAAGGTAGAATCTCCAGTTTCATTTCATTCTGTAAGTATAGCAACATCAAAAAGAAGCCAAACCAGTTAAAAACATATGCTTCAAAGAAAAGCTGGTAGAAATGTATGCAACTGCATTGAGCTGTGGTTCCTGTCAAGAACACAGAGGGCTGCTGGTAAGGTGGAGAGGACTCTTTACTAGATATCTTATAACAACTTTTCTTTTTGTGAGATGAGGAAAGTGATGGCTCTGAATGAAGATGTGGTCACACATTCTCAGCTAGTTATCACTGCCATTTTCCTAGTTTTGTTTGGAATTATGCTGCTTCTCTTTGAAAAAGTTTTCCAGGCTGAGATGAGCATCAGGTTCAACTACAACAGGACTCAAACTAGAATTTTTTCTCATTTGCATTTCTGGTTGTTACCTTGAATGGCTTCCATTCCATCAAATGGCTTCACACATTTGATGACATGGTTTTGATAAATACTATACAGCAAAGAGAACAAGGGGTAAAAACCCCTTACGATTTAAACATAACAACAAAAAAAAGATTTTGGTACTATACTTTATTACAAAGAACAGGAGGCACAGCTGAGTAGCACAGACTGCTGAGCAAAGCCAGATCCTCAGTGGACCCCAAGTTCCTGCTGTGGAGAAGGACAGGGAGATACTGGTCTTCTGCAATTTGTGGTCTAAAGGGGGTACAAAGTTTGTCACATTTCCAAGTTAGTACACAAGGGTATTAAGAACATAGCTGTGGATGTGTTTATATAGCAAAGATTTTTTTACTACAAAGCTATAGCTTACCTGACTAACATATTCCGCTTCTCAGCAGACCTAAATGGCCTATATAGACCCATTTACTAAAACAATTATACTGACTATTATACTGAACAATGCAGAGTGTGAGTTCATTGCAGTAGGTGAGTATGTCTGGGAAACAAGTGGTCTCATTTGTCTTGCCTGGATTGCAATAAATATATTTATGAAAGGAGTCTTAGAAAACCAAAATGTGGTTGAAGATGTTCTCAAAGTTGTTTTTAATTCTTCAAGCTGGGAATATTGGAAAAAAAAATAAAAATCCCCCTTTGACAATCTTGATTACCAGCATCTCAAGGGAAGAAACATATTTTCAATACTGTGATTGAGTGTCATAAAAATGGGTCTTGTTTGTATTGCTGGCGAGATGCATAAAAATTATCTGCAGCTATTTGCTTGTTATGCAACTTCTGAAACCTAGTGTATAAATAAATCCCCATGATGAGTTTAGGAAATTTTGCAAAATCCGTCTTCCAGCCAAACGTTGTTTTTCCATCTTTGTTTTAACCAGAGCCAGAGTGAAGTAATGGGCATTTAGGGGCATTTAGGTCTGAGAGGTTCAGAGAGAGTCTGTCAGAGGTGGCCTCACCCTGCCAGGGCACTCAGGCTCTCTGCTCTAGCTGTTCCCATTGCCCTTCTTATCCTCACTGCTCTTCCGCAGGCAAACAGCGCTGGGAAGCTGTTTGACAACCCCCAGCCCTCACCTGGGCACTGCTGTCTGCTGTCAATGCCCTTCCTGGAGCAGCCTGAACAGGGCTGGTGGGCTTGTTACCAACCCTGTTCCCCATCCCACCCTGTCTGTGGTTTAGGTGGTGCCTCTTGCTCTGTCTAGACCAAAGCATAAGCTGGGCCCATCGGAAAAAAACCAGAGCTTCTGCTCCATTTGGAGCCCCTGGAATGGGACACTCGTCTCACTCAGCCCTTGCTGCAGTCCTTGCCAGCACCCCTTCTCTGCATGCTCTGTGGGCACACTAGTGTGCTGCGAACTTCTGAGTGGTTGTGTTCTGATGCTGCAAAGAAGAGATTAGAGAACCTCTTTTCTTACTATTTATCCACATTACACTAAATCAGTCTAATGCCGTTTGTCAGTTCAGTTGCAATAGTGCCCTCATCCTGTGTACAGGTTCATTCCTTCTTTCTGCTTTTCTTTTCCAGAGGTTGATCCATTTGAACTGCTGAAACCTGATGACTTGCAATCAATAGTCCGTAAAACAATAAGGTCAGCAGTGCGAAGATTCAGATTTTCTGCCTCTAAATGCAGACTGCTGTGCTGGGCCGCTGAGGTGAGTCTGACGTAAGCTGATTGCCTGATAGAAGAACAGAGTGGCAGGAAAGGGATTAAAAATACCTGGAGACATGTTGAGCTGTTAATACAGTATCTGTCCACCTCAGATAGATAGCTGGGGAAAATATGGCTGTGTAAACTTATAATAGATGTGACTGACAAATGTCATTTTCTTGTTAAATATTAAATCACTTATGGACCCTGTGACTGGAATTCTAAGCCCCATATTCTACACTGCAGCCCTGCAAAATGATCAAAAACATTTACAAGCCCAGTCGTAAAATCTGCTTTTCTAATGAAGGTGAATCAGGAGTCTAGGGGTTTTTTTGTTTTGGTTTGGGTTTTTTTCATAGAATCATAGAATGGTTTGGGTTGGAAGGGACCTTAAAGATCATTTAGTTCCAACCCCCCTGCCATACAGAGGGGCACCTTCCACTAGACCAGGTTGCTCAAAGCCTCATCCAGCCTGGCCTTAAACACTTCCAGGGAAGGGGCAGCCACAACTTCCTTGGGCAATCTGGGCCAGTGTCTGACCACTCTCATCATGAAGAACTTCTTCCTAATAACTCATCTAAACCTGCCCTCTTCCAGCTTAAAGCCATTTCCCCTTGTTCTGTCATGAACTGCTGCTATGAAAAGTCCTTCCCTAGCTTTCTTGTAGGCCCGCTTTTTGGGGGTATGTGTGGTTTTTAAATGCCAATAAGATTCTATTTGTTCTGTGTAAATAGAAATTTGCAAAATTTTCATGAATGGCAAAATGTTATAGGGTGACATGCTTTGACATGAAATTAAAATATGGATCCAGTTCCTAAGAGGAGCTAAATCCAGGATTCTCAGCTGGATGCCAAAATAAAGCTGACACCAGAAGCTCTGAACAATTTAAGTGACTTTTGTGCAGATGGACACATTATATGGGGTGTACAGAAACTGGCATCATGCTTACCCTACAGTCGAACCTGCCCACCTCTGAGTGGATCGATGCTGGATTACTCCCATTCCAATTTGGCTCCCCTGAATGCACCAGTGGCTCAATTGCACCCAATCACAGAATCACAGAATATTAGGGATTGGAAGGGACCTCAAAAGATCATCTAGTCCAATCCCCCAAGTTTATGCTGCACTCACAAAAGAAATGAAATGTAAGGATCAGACAGTCAATCAGTGAAATGATGCAAAGGGAGAGATTTTCCTCAAATTTTAACAAGCTGGCAGATGTGTGACCCCGAGGGGTGCTGAGGTATTCACAAATGATACAGTTATGTCCACATAAACATATGCCTGCTATTCTCCACCTAAATAAGAGAGAATGTATCTGCAACATGTTTAAAAAAGAAAAGAAAAGAAAAGATGAATTTACCTAATTTGTGGGTAGGGCTGGGATAACAGTGCCACATGGATGGAGTAGCAGGGAGCGCCTGGGGTCAGCGGGTGAGTGTCAGACCTGTGTGGGGATGGTTGTAGGGGGCTGGCTGACGGCACTGCCCCAGCCTGTAGGTTAAAAGGCAGGGTGAGATATTAATAGTTAAGAACTTGCACAGAGCATTTAGCCCTTAGCAAAAAAGAAAAGAAAGTGCTTTATGACTAAAAGATTAAAGCTCCATTTGTGCTTTGAGGCTATCATCTCATGAACAGTTTGTCCAAGAAATTATTGCTAAAGTGATTACAGGAGTGTTATGGCAAGTATTCCAAGTGCACAAGATAAACCCTGAGCAAACCGACCACAGCAGCTAGGTGACCTGTTTCTGTGCCTGGCTGGCTACTGAAAACTCTCTGGATTAGTTAGCTGTGTAAATACTCATGATCATGAAGTTGCTGTAGGCTTTACATAAGTTCACTATGTTGGTCTCAAATTTGTGTTCTTACTACTAAATCAATTTACTAAGTACTGTTAAATATTTCCCTTATATTAGTGTCTGGAGCTCAAATCAGAAAATCTGAAAGAATTAGCCAGTCCTAACGAGGTTCAATTTCTGCCTGAAATTAAATTAGCTGGCATCAGTTGGAAGAAAATCTACTGTAATGAGGTTTTCCTGTTGAGAGGGACCAAAATGGATCATAGGAAGAAGCACAACAAATAAGCAAAGAAAGAAAAGGCTAGGAAGATAGAGCAGGTATGTGAACATATTTTTCATGGACGTTTTGACTTTCTTGCTATATTAATTTACTTTATGTCACACAGTTTCATGTAATAGTAGCAATAATCTTAACAGAAACAAAATTATATCTCTGACCTACTACAATAGGGACAAGCATTTACATATTTAACTTAAATTTAGGTACCTGTACTGAAATCAGTGGGAGTTAGAGGAACTTAAATATACTTACAAATCTTGTGATTATTCTCTTCAAACACAATTTTTCAAATCCACAGATAAAGTTCTGTTTTTGTTAGGGTAGTGATCATAGAGCGTTTGTCTACTCCTATTTGATAGAAGTAAATTAATTTCATATCTGAATCCAGCCCTCAGATGCCTACACATTTATTTCTGCTGATTTTCATATAACAGTTTAGTTGGAAAAAAGCATTTTGATCATCTAGTCCAACCGTAAACCCAGCACTGCCAAGTTCACCACTAAAGCATGTCCCTAAGCACCACATCTACACGTCCTTTAAATATCTCCAGGGATGGTGACTCTACTACTTCCCTGGGCAGCCTGTTCCAATACTTGGCAACCCTTTCAGTGAAGAATTTTTTCCTAATATCCAACCTGAACCTCCCCTGACAGGTTCCTGGCAGCCTCTTGGGGTGCGTTGGGGTGTCTTTGTGGCACTAGGCCCATTGTACTGCCAGGACTCTTAGCAACAGTGCAGAAGCCATGGGTCTGCTCCTCGGTATGCCTCCTTGGCTCCTTGCTCTTCCCAGAAATCAGGCACTGGAATACAAAATTTATTTTCCATCTCTAGACACCTTTTCTTTTCCTGTCATATAGGGGCATGCATATATTTAACAAAACTGTTGGCCTTAGTACTATTATTATTTTTTCCTAGATTAAGAAAACCACAGTTAACTAAAGCTTCAGCTGATTTAGAGTAGTGCGATTCATTGACTCAGCAACACAGTCAAGAATATGCCCCCTGGCACTTCTTTTTTTTTTTCCACAAAAGTTCCCAGGGTGCAGAAGGTCATTTTCAAGGCTTGTATCTATCTAAGGCATTTGAAGGTCAAGCCCAAGTGGTGTGTGGAACTGCTTCATACTCAGAATTAAAGTCCTTCCAAAACTGGTATCTTCTGATAAGGAAACAATATGCTGGATGTGGAGATAACGGATTTCTGAGTGACCTCCTTCTCTAGGGCTTGCCCTTGGGAGTCAGCGGGGTGACTTTTGCACTCCTGGATAGTGGATCTTGGACAGAGCTTTTTTCCTAAAGAAACCATGATCAAACAAAAAAAAAAAAACAAAACCCAAAACCCCAAACTTCCTCTTGACATAAAATAAGGCACTCTTGCAACTCAGCACAGCCAAACTAGCATTGAACAGATCGTAATGATTTTAACTGAATTCAAACTGAAATTTCATGTGTTGACAGTACTCAAAGTACAGGATTTTGTTTCAGTTTCTCTAAGGGAAAACCTGAACAGAACTTAGGAGGTAAACCAGAACTTGACAGCTGGGCACCGATGCAAGATTTATACCAGGTGTTAACTTCTCCTTAGGCACCTAAATGAAAAAAAAAGGACAGCTAAAAACTTCACCACCCAGAGCTCCTCATGACTCTTGCGGACAGACTTTCAAATCTCTAAAATTTCAGAACATTTTAAAAAAGGCCAGTGGCTTTTGAAGCCCGAATGGGAGCTGGTCAACACTGAGCCCATGAGCTGTGCACAGCCCCCCTGCTCTGTGCTGGTGCTCTCCGCTCTGATTTCTCAGGGACAGCATTTGACTATTAAATTCATTTCTCACAGGGGCCTTTCCCTCTATTCCAGTCTACTTCAAAATGACAGGCAGAACCAAAATCCCATTCGATTAAAAGAAAGTGAAAAAGGGAGATGAACTCCTAGCAAACAAACAAAAACAGTTTGAAATTTTTACTTCAAAAGCACGGCAGTATTTTACCAGCAAGGACTGAATTCATTAATGCAGCTTTTTTTGTGCTCCTACCATTAAGAGTTTTTCAGTGTTACTGTTCAAAAGCGTTTTAAAGAGCCAACTGTTTTATTGCTTTGAAACTTCTCTACCCAGGAGTCAATCTTTGCATTCATTTTCAAAACAATCAGTTCTTCCATGTGGAACCTATGCAAGTTTTTGCAAGTCCATCAGGCTTCAAAGACAAATTAAAAATAACAGGCTTCCGCATTCTAGACCACTTTCCTTTCCTATTCACCATTCTCCTTTTACGTTTCCTTTTCTTATTTGTTCTCCAGCAGCAGCTACTACAGTCATGTGCAGGGGTAACGTGCACATGCATGCACTCATGCACACAGGTGAATAAGGTAAAAAAATGAAGACTAGTACCTTATAACTCCCCTATATATTACTCTCAAATAATTTTTTGTTTCTCCTTATCTTCCTCTCTTCCTTTCCCCTTTCCTTTATATCTGTCTGCCTTCCTAATGCTGTTAATTGCCCTCATATTGTGAATCCAGTTAACTGCGGTCCTGTACTGCTTTCATTTCCAGTGCTCTTGACACCGAGCACTGGCGCTCCTTTTTGTGGTGCTGGAGCCAAAGGCAGAAGCCCGACACTTGAACTGTGCAGGACCCAGCTAACTCGCCTCCGTGAAGTTACCCTCGAGTCGTTCTGGCCCAACTGGGTCCAGAATTAGGCCATTGTTATAGCTCATTCTGTGTATGGCAACTGAGACCTAATCTAGAAGAATGTTAAGTAAGAATGTGTGAGATGTGGGAGATGGAGTAAAAAGCAGGTTTTTGTGTGAAAATGCGGGAGTCCCACCAGAGCAGAGTGCTGCTGAAACACAAATTCAGATGAGCTCGGCTACCTCAGCATCTCTGATAGCATTTAAGTCAGTTTTTGTGACTTTAGCACACAAGTATTATACAGCTACTTGGGTTAGTAACGGGAACAGGCAGGAAGCAAGAACCATTAATGCAATGTCGGCAGTGTCGTTAACATCACTTCCTTGATAAACCATCGTGTACGCTAACAAACTGACAAACGCATCAGTCTTACTGGAAGGTTCCTGTCCTGAGCATTTCTGTAGCTTTCAAGTATGCTGTTTTACAGTCGTGGTCTTTATGCCTGGGCAAGCTGCAAAAACCTTGAGGAAATAAAGAACAGAGGTAAAATGGATGTGGAAAACCTAAATGTGGATGAAGATGCCGTCACAGGCTGATGCAACGGATTTCACAGGCTCCCACTGCTGCCTATGGTGATATGAAAGACGTTTTGGTAAATAGCCATATGCATGGCTGTCAAAGGCTCAAGTCAAAAGATTTTGGGGTTTTTCAGGATGATTGTGTGATAGCAGGCAGTATTTTCTAGTGAGGATAACAAAGCAAGAGGAAATTCTGAGGGAATGGTTTCCCTCCTCTATCAAAGCAGAGGGTCCCAGGAACAGGACGTGTTACTGCTTATGGCCTCTGAAACTGGAGCGGTGGGAGCTCGGTTTATCCGTTGGCCTGGCTCGGTAAAGACAAACTACACTCCTGACCCCGGGGCAGCGCCTGCAGCTCCGC